>NC_059304.1:8664943-8712443 GCF_017591435.1 Portunus trituberculatus | reverse complement strand
ATGCCCCCCATGATTGATTGATTGAGTATTATCGATACCTAACGGCAATAGCTCTTGTAAGTTTATAAATAAATTCTAAAAAGCTCAGTTGTATTAGACATCCTATTTTTATATCTTAACATAAACATAATGAAATAAAGAAAGCTGCAATAAGCCATCAGGTCTATGTGTTCCAATCCTTGCATGAAACACACCTACCTGTTTCCATCTATCATTAACATCCATAACTTTGTCCAATTTTCTTTTAGAGCTCCCTAATGACTCAGCACTAACAACCTGAGTCCATTCCACTCATCTAACACTCTATTAGAGAACCAGTTCCTCCTTTTTTTCTTTTAATTTATCTTTTTTTCAAGTTTTAACCCATAATTTCGTGTTTTATCTTCATTATTGATCCTGATAATTTTATTTTATTAGGCCCTCTCTTAATATGTACCTCTATTATTTTCCTATGTAAGAAAGAAAACCGACCAAAGGCAACAAAATTGTAATAAAAAGTGTCTACTGAGGTGCTGATCCCCAAACAAGTTGAAAAGAAAATAATTTGAAGGGGACTCCAAGAATGGTAAGAGTCGTCTTTTTTTTTTTTTTTCAATTCTAAATTTTGCGTGAAGAATGTATGTGTAGATAGATGCATGTAGTTTTGTGTGGAGAGAGAGAGAGAGAGAGAGAGAGAGAGAGAGAGAGAGAGAGAGAGAGAGAGAGAGAGAGAGAGAGAGAGAGAGAGAGAGAGAGAGAGAGTTGTCTTTAGAGGGCAGGCTGTGAGATCACAGCTGGCTTTAATGATACGTTCACAGCATCCCCTGAAGCAGTGCTATTAGACCTCACTGGGAGTAATCATCGTTTCTGCAGGTGTCTGTGAGTACTGCTTCCTCTAATAAAGTAGTGTAAATCTAAACACTTTAATCTCTCTTTCGTAATGAATACCTCTCATTCTCTGTATCCCTTTAGTCATTTTTTTTGTACTCATTCTAATAAACTTATATTCTTTGCGTAATATGGGGAGCAGAGATGCACAACGTAATCTAAATGAGGTCTGACCAAAGCCAAGTATAACTTTAACATTACCTCGGGACTTCCTTTAACACCTATTTGGTGACAGAAAACTCCCTGAATAGATAATTGATTTTTTTTTTCAGAAATATTGTAATTTATATGGTATGCATCACGTGACTGAACATTCAAGGGCGAACATACCTACAAGATATCAAGAACAATTTTTCATATAGACTAGTATTGATTACCGCAAATAAGGTGATTAAAGAAGATGAAAAAATCAATCACATCATTCTAATATGGAAAAGTCAGAATATTAAGGAGTATTTCCCAGTAAACCGGGCTGTAAACAATATAAGGGGAACCAAAATGGTCAGGGTGATCTGCAAGTCACTGCGAACTAAAACAATCGAACAATTGAACAAAATGAAGGTTTTGATTAAGATCACTAAAATAAATCCGACAAACCAACACTTGTTCTTTGCATCTCATTGCTATCAGCACCCTCATTCGACACGTCGGAGAAATATATCAATGGACACCCGCTCTGCCAGCCACCAGTCTACCTGAGAACAACGCCATGGAGTCATTCCTGGCCACCCTTCTCTCCAGCTCGGTATGTAGTCACAGGCATCGGGTGCCCACTAGGTGTTTGCTGTCAGTTGTGTTTGTTATAGTGTGAACAATCATGAAGGAAAAAATGCGTATTCTGTATACCCGTATATTATTTTGGCAACAATGATAATTAGTGACACACATCGTCAAGTTGTTCAACATAAGTAGAAATAACCAGTAACCACAAAATTTCTCTTTTTACAAAGCCATGCTGCAATTGAGCACACTACACACCTGTATGCACAGCTCACCATAATAAATATGCATTAAGAACGTATAATACTAGTAACCTTACTTCACATATAATTTGTACTTACATAAAGAAATCCTATCTATACTGAAAGAAAAATTATATACCTCCTCAGGGCTGAGTGCCGCAACAATCCTGCAGGAGGGGACTTCCCTTAATAAAAGGAGCACCATTGACACATCATGGCCAGTAGTAGAGCGTTTCACCTCAGGTGTAGCCTACTGTTACTCGAAGCCTAAGCTGCAAGGAAGGTGCATCAAGGTGACCGAAAGTATCCCAGACTTGGGCATCTGCAACTTTGATGACACCATTAGCAGCGTACGGGTCACTGGCTTGTAAGTACGTGTACGTGTAAGTACATAGACATTAGCAGCGTAAGGATCACTGGCGTGTGTGTGTGTGTGTGTGTGTGTGTGTGTGTGTGTGTGTGTGTGTGTGTGTGTGTGTGTGTGTGTGTGTGTGTGTGTGTGTGTGTGCCCTTATACCCAGGATTACTAAACAATAGTTTTGTGGTAGTGAGTGTTTTTTGTTGCAGCTGGATGTTTTATGAGAACCGTGATTACAACGCCGTGCCGGGTAGGGGTTATATCGCTTTCGGTATAAACTCCAGCTTCAACCTCCCCACGTATCACCAGAACAGAGTAAGTGACGCTACACCACGTTGGTACCCCGGCACTTTTCAGCAAAACCTTTCCAACAGTTCATATTTGGCAGCATGAGCTTTTTATCCACAAAACAAAAACTAAGAGTTCTTAGTGTTACAGAATGTCACGTGAATCAACTTTGGAAAAACTATTTAACCTCAGGTTGGAAAATTTTCTTTAAAGTAAGGTTATTTTTTCCCCCCTTGTGCTTCATGCAGATTTCAAGTCTCGCCGTTTTGTCATATTCGATGACTCCAAACGATCACTCCATCAACTTGTTCGAGGGTCCTTCTTGCACCTTGGGCTCACACAAGATAATAACAAGTAAAAGGTCTTTTGGTTCTGCACCAATGAAGTTCTCCTCGCTTATTCTCCTTGGCAATAGCCCATGGACTTTATACACGTAGGTGAATAATAAAAACGAATCATTTGATTGTAAGTTATCCCACGAGGGTTGTACGAGTATAGAATAAGCTTGTCGGAGACTCAAACTCGTCACTCGTTACTCATTCACAAGAGCGTTGTAGGCGGAAAAGGTTTATAAATAGTCTACGCTTCACCCACATAACATAGTTACTATTTTATTGTTCTGTATTATTCCTCTCTAGTTAAAAGTATTTATAATATATTTTACACGTCAAATGTGACAGATCGTCCTTTCATCCACTTCATCGATTCCTTAGTATGACACCAGTTATTCCACTTTTTATTCGTGCAGCCAGACCACATGACCACTACCGACGTGGCAGTAAGACAGAAAAATAATGGTTCTTCCGACCCAACCATCCCACCAACAGTGAAGGATAAATTTGAAATTATGAGGGAAAAGTAGTTTTTATAGCAAGGTGGAAAATAGTTGATTCATTTGATTGATTTACTACACCACAACGGCCACCATTAAAATGAAGAAAGGAAAAATATATAAAATCTGCTCAGAAAAAGAAGAGGAAGAGGAGGAGAGTATGATGAGAGAAGAGTTGATGGGTGTGTTGTAAGTGATCCTTTCTTCCACAGAAAGGAACACTTCCGTGGGCTCCGAATTTGTGTGCATCCCAACGTCTATTACCTCGAGATGCAGCCTCGAAACTCGCAAAAGAATTACAAATTACTCTCAAAGTTCAACATTGGCATTTACGCTAACGTGAGTTTCAGTGGTTCCTTCCCATTACATCATCATTCACTGAGTTTATTTTATTTTTTTGTAATTACTCTCTTGCTGTCTCAGTTGATAAGCAAATCCTATCAGATTGAATACGCATTACAGTATCAAGTCTCTTTTTTTCAGATGACGATGTTTGGCACCATTGGATCATGTAAGATAGGCTGCTTCTCCAGGAGAAATGCTAACGATGTGAAGTTGTTTCTGGGCCGCACCGATACTGAGGACGGCTGGGGAAGTCTTATCTACTCACACCACTAAACACACTACAAATGGGTTTCCTACAAGTGGGCACTGTGTATAAAAAAAAATATATATATAAATAAAGTAAGTTTTCTTAAAAACACATAAATTTATAAGCTTAAGTGAGAAATATTCAACTAAAAGTTATTGGTTTCACAATGAGTGGAGATCAGCCAGGAGGTGATTCAGTAAGTATGTGGCAATAAAAAGATTATGCATTTTCGTAAATTCCAAAGACACGTCCTACGTAGAGAGACTATAAAGAATTAAAAACTTATGACGTCTTCCTCAAAACCTGAGTAGAGATGGAAGGGCGAAGGTGACTAACTAAATGGCAAGCCTGCGTGTGATCATCTCCAAATGTGGCGAAGAGGTTAACCCGTAGCTAAGGGATGCAGTGATTCATCTGTTATGTGGCGCCTGAAGTAGCAGACCTGCAGGTCTCACTGCTGCGCGCGCTGCGTGGTAGCTGTGCTACTGCATTGGATGCATGACTGTATGGGAACAGACATTTCACATTCAAAATATCCGATACATGATGTTCAGTAGTACTGCTTCCAATAAAAGATTAAGCCTATCCTCGAGTCTAAATATCAGCCAAGCAGCAACAAAAGGATATACTAAGCTGAAGAACCATCCTAATCATTTGTGTCCTCCAGAGAAAAAATAACAAGTTACGAAGTTTCCTTTTAAAACCTTTGAGGAAAGACAAAGACAAAGCTCAGCGTGGGTGAGGTTGGTGAGTATGGTCCTCCTTGCGGCCCTGCCTTCTCTGTCCTTATTGTCTATATCTCGCCCTACTCCTCTTGAAGACCATCACTAGACAGCCCCGCACCATGATTGGGAGACGCTAAACAAATACATATTCAACCGTTTGACTACTGGAAATTCTCGTTGTAATAGAAATGTTTGGTTCAAGTTGAGAAGATAATTTCGAATGAAAAAGTGAACCGGTCTAGAACGTAAATAAATGCAAATCCTATTAGTGTTTCTACTTTGTTCAATAAAATGGTTAAATGTTACTCACATGAAGTAAACAGTGCGATGTGGTCATTATATTCAAAAGATTTTAAGAAATTAATGAATAAATAAACAAATAAAAAATTCTAGAATATTACTTACAATTTCTTGAGTGTCGTGGACGTGAATACGCCATTCCTTGATGCGCTGTCCATTTGGTATTAGTTTTTTTTTTTTTTTTCCATCAACGCTTATCAGTAACATGTCTGTTTCTCAAAATATCAGCAAGTATCTTCATGTAAATATGCTTTGCTTTGTCTAGGTTTCATAGGAAGTTTATCTTACGAAATATCATAATTTTCATGTCGCACGAATGAAGCTCCTCGCTAAGTAAACAGTGCGTGCTTTGCAAGATGGGCCGGTCACGGTCCTCTTGGTGCTATTGTTAACATCCTTGCTGTATAATTCTATAAACAAAAAGTCGGTGAACCAAGATGAGACGTAAATAAGAATTGAATGAGAGATGTATTTATTTTTTTTCATGAAGGAAGGATACGAAATTGATTTACGGTCACTACTCACAACGCTGTTATGGAAGTTTGGATGTTGGTGTGCGAGTATTATTATGCAAGAGGGAAACTACCCAAGAGCAAAAAAATAAGAAAGGTCCACTTCAAATGCAAGTTTCCCATAAGATTGGAAAGAATTAGCCGAAAGACAGGGACAAATCTTGAAACCTTCCTCTTAAAAAAAGTCAAGTCGTAGGAAAATGGAAATATAGAAACAGGTAGAGAGTTTCAGAGTTTACCAGAGAAAGGTATGAATGACTGAGAATACTGATTAACTCTTGTATTAGAGAGTTGGACACAACAGAGATGAGAGGAAGAAGAAAGCCTTGTGCACCGAGGCCGCAGGAGGAGGGGAGGTATGCAGTTAGCAAGATCAGTAGAGCAGTTAGCATGAAAATAGCGATAAAAGATAGAAAAAATGCAACATTACGGCGGTGAGAAAGAAGCTGAAGACAGTCAGTCAGAGGAGAGGAGTTGATGAGACGAAAATTTTTTTATTCCATCCTATCTAATAAAACTATGGGAGTGGAACCTTCCCAAACATGCGAAGACTACTATACACAAGGATGGATAAAGCCCTTGTACAGAGTTAGCAGTTGGAAGGGCAAGAAAAACTGGCGGAGACGCCGCAGAACACCGAACTTCATAGAAGCTGTTTTAGTAAGAGATGAAATATGGAGTTTCCAGTTAAGATTATGACTAAAGGACGAACTGAGAATATTCAGTGTAGAAGAGGGAGACATTTGAGTGTCACTGAAGAAGAGGGGATAGTTGTCTGGAAGGTTGTGTCGAGTTGATAGATGGAGGAACTGAGTTTTCGAGGCATTGAACATTACTAAGTTTCCTCTACCCCAATCAGAAATCTTAGAAAGATCAGAAATCAGGCGTTCTGTGGCATCCCTGCGTGATCTGTTGACTTCCTGAAGGGTTGGTTGATCGTCTCTGAAAGGACGTGGAAAGATGTAGGGTGGTATATCATCAGCGTAGGAGTGGATAGGGCAAGAAGTTTTGTTAAGGTCATTAAAGAATGATAGAAAGAGTGTGGGTGACAGGACAGAACCCTGAGGAACACCACTGTTAATTGATTTAGGAGAAGATTGTGAAGTGACAGATGTTTAACAATCCTCCTATTAAGGATAGATTAAAAAACTTTAGGCAAACAAGAGATTAAAGCTATAGGACAGTAGTTTGAGGTATTAGAATGGTCATCCTTTTTAGGAACAGGCTGAATGTAGGCAAACTTCCAGCAAGAAGGAAAGGTAAAAGTCGATAGACATACAGTGATTCCCAACTTTTTCACCTTGCAGAACCCCTGTGATAACTTTTCCTATTCCATGGAATTCCTATATATGATATACGGGTGTCTTCTTAAGCGCAGTAACCCCTGTTAGTTGTTGTCATGACTTTATACATCGTACTACCTGATACGTACGAGTATGTTGACATGGTGTCTTGAAAGTGTTTGTAACGTGTTATTGAGTAGGAATTATGAATTAAGATCACAATAATTTTGTAATAGCACATCAATATTTTACGGGTTTTTCGCGGAAGCCCTGGTGAGGGTAGGGGGAACAACAGGGTTCCATGGAACCCCGGTTGGGAATCACTGGACATAGTTGAAAGAGTTTGGCTAGGCAAGGTGCATATATATATAAATATATATATATATATATATATATATATATATATATATATATATATATATATATATATATATATATATATATATATATATACTAATGCCACAAAAGGAAGAAGACAAATGTAAAACTGTCGGCTGAATGATGCCATCGATACAATAATCAATATCAAAATGTTAATTGGAAAAGAACTGCAAGGCATATGAGAGTCGAGCACAGTTACTTCCAGATGTCACTAGTTATTTGTTGAAACATGTTAATTAAAATTGCTTATTTGTACTTCGCAATACCACACCCACCCATTCTGTCTCGCCCCAGTATATTAATGGACACTTGCATTGCCCGCTATCAGTCTGAGAGCGACGCCATGCAGTCACTAATAGTCATCTTCCTCGTGCTCGGTATGTAGTCCCACCCAGGGCACCGTTAGGTGAATGCTGCTGCTAGAACTATACATTTGATATAGAGTGAACAAAGGAGAGAACAAATGCCGGGATATATACTGTTACAACAATAATGAACAGTTTAATACACAAGTTATTTATTTGTTGAAATCTAAAAATTCATGAACATAGTCTGGTGATATGAATCTAAATAGATAATCTCAGTTCATATTTGTCAGTAAAACGTCTCTTGTCTTCAAACACTGCGCTCCATTGCCCCACAGTGCGTGAAGCAAAACACGCGGCACAGCAATCACTGTCTTTTGTCGTTACCTATCAGTCTCTGCCTAACTTTCCCATGTTACAATTCGCATGCTATTTTATACACATGATATTAATATTACGTACACTAACATGTACCGAATACATCATATACATTTTGTGTCTCGGTTTATAATACCAGCTTCCCTACTCACTAAGTTAGCTTGCTTTCAATGTTATAGGTAGAGAAGTGGCCTTTCTAATCTTTAATGCAACTGACAAATAGGTTTTGGTTTCAAACTTTCCTAAAGCTTCTTGTGTCTATTCTCACTCGGCAGCGTCTATCTACTGCATGTAATCCGTGAAGACGGAGCCACCGGTGACCTAAATTTCCTTACTGAATCTGCACGTCATCCTCTCCAAGGCTTTTATGTGAAACGTTTGCTGTTATACTTGTCTTATTAATATCTTTCGTTTATCATAGATATATTTTAATTCTCTAAATCTCCAATTCATACAATGAAAGTATCTATTGCGCAACATTTATGGCAAAAAAAAAAAAAAAAATATTCCGATCAGAACTTTCTTTAACGGTGTAGTAATAGAAAACCACCGCTTTCTTTAAGGCGGGTTCACATGTGCCAATTTGCGACTGAAATTGCAAGTCGCTATAAGTATTGACTGAACTCTTCTAGTCGGAAAACGTCACACATAGCGACTGGAAAGTATCGACTATTAGGCACCTTGGCGGAAAGTGAATGTAAACAAACAACTACCCGCCAAGATGTCTTCCTCCAATGACGATGCTGAAGCGATGGTTGTTCTTTTGGCGTACCGGATGAATCAACAGAAAAGAAAATGCCTGTGGATACGTCCCTGGCTAAGTAGAAGGAAAGAAAGGAGTGTCTACCACACACTAATCTTAAGAAAACTATGCACAATTGCGATCAAATTAAATCCTGACAAGGACCTCCAACAACCCCCTGTATCGAGGGAAATAGTTTTTGAAGAGTGGCAACTATTTCGTCAAACGACGATTTGCACAAGCTTTTTTTTTTTCTTTTCTTTTTACTGTATGATTCATTTCTGGGTTCCCAGATGTGTTCTTTTTCCCTCTAACATTTTCTTCTCTACACCTCCGTGACATCACAACGTAAATAAAGTCGCAAATCGACTGAACAAGAGCAGCATGTTGGTCTTGTTTTTGCGACTGGTTTGTCCAGTCGCTGGACACCGATATTCAGTCGGAAACTACCTTAGGCCTATCAACATTGGTTTTCTAAAGGTTTTGTCTCGTCAACAACTCCGTTGTTCATAAACGGTCTCCGTAAAACCACGTGTCCTCTATCTTATCCAGCCTCATGGTAATGACTCTACCATCTACATTTTCTAACTACATTTCTCAGACGTTCAATTCATCAGGACAGTAAACAATTAAAGCAAGAAAGCCACATGACACAACTAATGAAGCAGAACAAAATTTGTGTTTAATGTGGCCTAAACAGAATTCTTTCATTTTCCTCGACGTAAACTTTCCGACACCTATTCCATCTTTTCAGTGATACTTTACAGTGGTGGATCCAGGATAAAAATTTTGGAGGGGAGGGTGGGGGGGGGGCTAATCTCAATTCCTGTACCCCTTGAGATTGGTGGCGAGCCTCTGCGAGAGAAGCGACTAGAGCAAACCAAATGCTGGAGTCACACTACAGTTGGTTTTTTTTCTTTGTTTTACTACGACGCCCAAGACGGTCGTACAGACAATTTTTCTGCGACTGCATTTGACTGTCGTAACGATTGGGAGCATTTCAGTGCAAGAAGGACACGCAAAATAAAGGACGTACGACATCGGATACTACACGTACAATGACGTATATGCCTCGTACGATGATAGGTCGTCGTACGACACCCACAACGATGACATACGACGTACCAAAGAAAATTAGAACAACTAGAATTTTCAAATTTTCTTTGTTTGCGACAATGTATGCTACGCTAACGATGTCAGACGATGTCGAAATAGACGCATTCGACAAACGTGCGATGACGCCCGGTATTCCCTTGACGACGCAAAGGCGCGCCCAAAAGAGACCCTGAGGTATATATATATATATATATATATATATATATATATATATATATATATATATATATATATATATATATATATATATATATATATATATATATATATATATATAGGGGTCCCAAGTATGTGTGTGTGTGTGTGTGTGTGTGTGTGTGTGTGTGTGTGTGTGTGTGTGTGAGAGAGAGAGAGAGAGAGAGAGAGAGAGAGAGAGAGAGAGAGAGAGAGAGAGAGAGAGAGAGAGAGAGAGAGAGAGAGAGAGAGAGAGAGAGAGAAATGCAGACAGGCAAGCAGGAAACAGGCAGACAGACAGACGGACACACAATCACACAGCCAGACAAACACACACACACACACACACACACACACACACACACACACACACACACACACACACACACGAACGCAGAGAGAGAGAGAGAGAGAGAGAGAGAGAGAGAGAGAGAGAGAGAGAGAGAGAGAGAGAGAGAGAGAGAGAGAGAGAGAGACAGAGAGAGAGAGAGACAAACACATACACACACAACAGACAAACAGACCGACAGAGACAGACACACACACACACACACACACAGTTCTATTGCAGCTGTGGTAGACGGCTACTGTTCTTTTCCTAAATCTATTAACAGTGGTGTTCCTCAGGGTTCTGACCTGTCACCTCTTTCTATCATTCACTAATGACCTTCTTAACCAAACTTCTTGCCCTATCCACTCCTACGCTGATGATACCACCCTACATCTTTCCACGTCCTTTCAGAGAAGATCAACCAACCCTTCAGGAAGTCAACAGATCACGCAGGGACGCCACAGAACGCCTGACTTCTGATCTTTCTAAGTTTTCTGATTGGGGCAGAGTAAACTTAGTAGTTTTCAATGCTTCAAAAACTCAATTCCTCCATCTATCAACTCGACACAACTTTCCAGACAATTATCCCCTCTTCTTCAATGACAGTCAACTGTCTGCCTCTTTCACGCTAAATATTCTAGGTCTGACCTTTGCTCATAATCTTAACTGGAATATTCACATCTCATCTCTTGTTAAAACATCTATGAAGTTAGGCGTTCTCCGGCGTCTCCGCCAGTTTCTCTCGCCCCTCCAAATGGGTACATGGGGTCTTGTCCGTCCTTGTATAGTACCCTTCGCATGTTTGGGAGGGTTCCACTCATACAGCTTTATTAGTTAGGATGGAATTAAAAGCTTTTCGTCTCATCAACTACCCTCCTCTGAATGACTGTCTTCAGCCTTTTTCTCAACGCCGATATGTTGCATCCCTTTCTATCTTTTATCGCTATTTTCATGCCAACTGCTCTACTGATCTTGCTAACTGCATGCCTCCCATCCTCCTGCGGCCTTGCTGCACAAGACTTTCTTCTTTCTCTCATCCCTATTTTGTCCAGTCTTCTGATACAAGAGTTAACCAGTATTCTCAGTCATTCATACCTTTCACTGATAAACTCTGGAACTCCCTACCTGCTTCTATATTTCCATTTTCCTATGACTTAACTTATTTTAAGAGAGAGGTGTCGAGATATTTGTCCCTGAATTTTGACTAATTCTTTTTATTCTTTTATGGAGACAACAATTCAAGTGGGCCTTTTTTCTAATATTATTCTATTTCGCCCTTAGTAGTTCTCCCTCTTACATAAAAAAACACACAGACACATAGAGAGACAGGCACAGACACATACAGAAACACACACACACACACCACAATGTAGTGGTTAGCACACTCAGCTCACAACCGAGAAGGTCTGGGTTCGAGTCCAGGCTCGGTGATTGAAATGGGAAAGCCTCTTAACATGTTCACCTAGCAGTAAATAGGTACGGGATGTAACTCGAAGAGTTGTGGCCTCGCTTTCCCGGTGTGTGGAGTGTGTTGTGGTCTCAGTCCTACCTAAAGATCGGTCTATGAGCTCTGAGCTCGCTCCATAATGGGGAAGGCTGGCTGGGTGACCAGCAGACGACCGTGGTGAATGAATTATACACACACACACACACACACACACACACACACACACACACACACACACACACACACACACACACACACACGCTGCCGTGAAGCCATTACCCACAGGACGTGCGAAAACAGCTCCCAGGGGAAGCACTCCAGCAGGCGTTGGAACCTGACCTAGACCGTATGTACAGGAGGGAAGGGGGTCATAGGGTTCTCCTGTCTCCAAAACAAACAAGATCTGGATACCGGAGCGGCCCAGGGGTTCCCAACCGGTGGGTCGCGACCCCCTGGGGGATCGCAAAGCCTTGGCAGGGGGGTTGCGTAGCCTTTCCAGAAGTAGCTTGGGATAATATTATTAATTTTATCTCATCAGTTACATTTTTTATGCTCTTACATCTTTTTTTGTTTCTGTGCAAAACAAAACGTGTACTACATTAGTTCAATGTCATTAGGTGATATTATGGGTGTATGTATGCGTGCCTGTGAGTGAATGTGCTTGTGTGAATGTGTACTATGTGTCACAGAAAATGAAAAGAAAATTAAGCTGCTGATAGTGAGCCCTAGGTAGGGGTCATATGGGTTTCATACTTTTAGGTAAGGGGTCGCGAGTGCCAAAAGGCTGGGAACCACTGCGGCCCATATACCCTATAGAGCGGAATATGGAGGGAGAGGCGGAAGTAGGTGGCGCTGCCAGGCGTACGGGACCAAAACAAACGCCATATTTTGAAAACCAAAGGTTTATCGAAGCACCAATTGGCCTGAAGAGAATGGGTGATGATAACACGGACAAGGATTTTTCTGGATTTAGAGAGGAAAGAGGTAATATGAGGAGGCTGATAAACGTGGAAAAGGAGCTGATGGCAGGTATGGTGGAAAAACAAGATACGTTAATAAAATAAAACACTGAACTAAAAGTGAGATTAGAATGTGCGAAAGTAAAAGATATAAATCAAGAGATACAGGAGAAGATGCAAGAGATAAAGAAACAAAACGATATACATGTTGCGACTATGAAGAATCCTTAAGGATCTTACAAAAAAAAAAAAAAAAAAAAAAACCAGGATGGGGAGGATAAAGTGAAAAATGAAATGGTTGGAAGCAAATTGGAAGAACTACGAAATGCCTGGAAACAGGAACAGGAAGAAAAAAGGTTAAATTTTCAGAGGTCGTAAGGAAATATACAAGAACAGACACCGTTATACAAGTAATTAAGGAGAAGGAAGATCTAGTGAGGGATCCAGTGGATAAGAGGATATGTATAAATTTTTGAGATGAAGAAAAAAATCCAAACAAATTCGTGAGAGAACGAGAAAAGAGAGAATTGACCAAAACTATTATCAAACAGGTCGAAGACAGCACACAGGAATTGTAACAGGAAGTGGAGGAAGTGATGAGGGTAAAGGACCAAATGAAAGTGAGAATGAGATCGCAGGTGGCGATGGAGGAGACTATGAAAAGAAAAAGGGAAACTGGCTGATGATACTGATTTTCAGGATATATGGATAAAAAGAGATATGAAAAGGAGAAAGTGCTGAGAAATGAAGGCAAGGAAAAAAAAAACGAGAAAAGGACGGATTGAGAAAAAAGAAGTAATGGGAGTAACAATCAAGGCAGAGGAATTGTAAAAAAGGAAAATCATAGTTATGTATGTGCTACCAAAGACATATACATGGAGAACTGAGGATCATAAGGAAATGCAAAGAGAGGTGATCAAGTGCCTAGAGAATATGATAAGAAATGGAAAAGTATTATTAGTAGGAGACTTTAACTGTAAAAGAGTAAACTGGAGAGAGATGGAATTATAATGGGTAACGCTGGATCGTGGAGCGAGGTGGTGTTACAGTTGACTATGGTACAGTACATACAATGGATCAGTGGGTGGAAGAATCAACACAGTACAGGGGGGAAGAAGAACCATCGTTGCTTGACCTAGTATTCACAAAGATGCCAGAGCCCCCTCCCAGCATATAATACCTTAATTCAATGGGAAGAAGTGATCATGTAACATTAGTGTTGGAAATGCAAGAAGAGGACGGGGTGAGATACAGAGAAGATTACAAGAGCAAATTTTGAAAAAAAAAAAGAAAAAAAAAATGCTGATATTGAATGGAGGAACATTATGAACGGAAGGACAATACAGGGGGAAATATGAAATATTCCTACATATATATAACGAAGGAGTGATACGTGCCTATCTATAGAGTAAAGAAAAGTATACATACGTGGTACAATACCAGACGTATAGAAGCTAAAAGGGAAAAAGATGGAGCTTGGAAAAAACTCAAAAAACAGAGAAATGAAAACAACAGACAGCAGTATAAGGATGAGAGAAATAAAGGAAGAAAGAAACTTTGAGAAAGAGGTGGTGCAAAAAACTTAAGATGAAACCAATCTTTTCTACAAATTTATAAATGGAAAGATAAAAAGTAAAGAAACAATAGAAAAAAAATAATCAAAGGAGGAAAGACTTATCAAACAGCAAAGCAAATGAGTGAAATAATGAATGAGAATTTCAAAACTGTGTTCACTGAAGAGGAACTCAAAGAACCAAATAGAACATTGCATTGTTGATGATTGTAGGAAATCAAAGTGCACAAAGAAAATATTGGAAAACTACTAGATAATTTGCATGTCAAAAAAGCAATGGGGCCGGATGATGAATCAGGCTGGGCACTAAAGAAATGTAAAGAGCACCTGTTAGATCCAATTTGGGAAATAGTTACAAATTCATTAAAGGAAGGGAGAGAACCACTGAAATGGAAGAAAGTCAACATAATCCTAATATTCAAAGGAGGAAAGTCAACTGAACCATGGAAGTACAAACCAGTGTCACTTACAAGTGTTGTGGGGAAGATATGTAAAATTGTTATCAAAGAAAAATGGATTATATCTGAAAGAACAGGTTATATCGAACAGACCATTTGGGTTCAGGACAGGAAGGTCATGTGTCAAACTTATTAAGTTTCTACCAAGGATTCTATATTAAGAGAATATATGGGTTCTATGGGAGTGCTGGAGGAATCGATTATGGAATGCTGATACCAAGAGATGGTGCGCGGGTCGCAGGCAGCAAGGGGAAGAGGGACTGAGGGTTCATCAGCAGGGGAGGATGAGGTTGTTACAAGATTCAAACAAGAGTAGGATTGCAAGCCAGAGCAGCCATTCCCCACCTCAGCCTGGGCCACACCACATTCAGTACTCACTTGCACCTCCTACGCCTGTCTCCTGATCCTTTCTGCCCTTGTTGTAGGACTATCCTTGAGACCATCAAACAGTTCCTGCTCCACTGGCAACGCTTCCACTCCCACCGCACTGCACTACGCTCCCGGCTCTCCGCCCTGGGCATTACAACACTGGACTTGCCCACCCTCCTGGTGGCCTAAGGCATCTACCCCTCCCAGCAACCTGCTGTCCTTCACTTTACCTGTGCCTTCTTGAGGAAGACCGACCAGCTACCACGCCTGTGATATCCATACAGGACTACTACTTCAGGGCTCGTAAGGCTCAATAGATCTTTGCAGCCTTAACGCCAACAACAACAAACCAAGTCACAGTTGTTGCCTTTATGTTAAAAGCAAGAAAACATAAAACATATATATATATATATATATATATATATATATATATATATATATATATATATATATATATATATATATATATATATATATATATATATATATATATATATATATATATATATATATATATATATATATATATATATATATATATATATATATATATATATATATATATATATATATATATATATATATATATAAAAGATGTTTTGTTTGCCTCATAAGTTTGTAAACACGACAGGATGGAGAAAAAAAATTGGGAGTTGGGTTGGAGGGGGGGGGGTGGAGCATGGGAGAAATCTTCTTAAGTTACTCCTGAAAACGTTTTCTATGAAACTGCTCATTCACAACAGATGGCAGTGCTGCCATTGCCCTCCAAACTTTAACCCATACCACAACTTCCTTCTTGGTTTCTACTCAAGAATAATAGAAGGACTGGAGAGCAGAGATGGCTGGGTAGACATAGTATACCTAGACCTTTTGATAAAGTCCCTCATGGCAGACTCTTAAGAAGTTCGAGACCATAGGAAGACTGAAAGAAACTTTGTTAGACTGGAAAAGGGATTACTTGAGGGACAGAGAATGAGAACTGTGATCAGATACATACTCATTTTGGGGTAAAGTAACAAGTGGAGTGTTACAAGGATCAGTATTAGCCCCCATTATGTTCCAGGTATATGCAAATGACATACAAAATGGGGTAACCAGTTATATTAATTTGTTTGCTGATGATGCAAAATTGCTAAGAATAATCAAAACCTGAGAGGATTGTTTGCTGTTGCAGAATGATATAAACAAAATTTACGAGTGGACAAAGAAGTGGAAGTAGAGTTCAATACCAAGACATGTCACATAATGGAATTAGGAAAGAGTAAGAGAAGACCGGTATGGAACGATCTGATGGGTGAGGAGCAAATAATGAAGACTAAAGAAGAAAAAAATCTAGGAGTGATTATAGAGGAAAATGCAAATCCCCCAAAAAAACACACAAGTAAGATATTTGGATCAGCAAATAAAATGTTGACTAATATTAGAGTGCAATTTCAATTCATGAACAGAGATATGATGAAAGAAATTATTATGAGCATGATACATCCAAAATTGGAATATGCAGCAGTGGCGTGGTCACTGAGCTTGCAAAAAGATGTAAGAAGATTAGAACGGATCCAGAAGATAGCTACAAAGATGCTAACTAAAGGACCTAACATATGAAGAAAGACTCAAGGAAATGGGACTGCCAACCTTACAAGATAAAAGAGAACGAGGAGACCTAATAACAATGTGTAAAATAGTAAATGGCATTCAAAAGATAGATAAGGAAGACCATGTATCGGAGACAGAAGAAGCTGGAAGGACAAGAGGACATGTTAAGAATTAAGATTAGGATGAGGCAGTGTGAGAAGGAAATTGAAAAATACAGTTTTCCACATAGAATGATGAAAAAAAAGGAGTACATTGAGTGATGAAGTTGTTACAGCACATAATGTGCATAACTGTAAAAAAAATATTAGATAAATGGAGACAGGATACTATGAGTCATGTTAGAACCCTTTACGTACAATACAACTAGGTAAACACACACACACACACACACACACACACACACACACACACACACACACACACAGGGAGCTTAACACTCAGAGTTCTGTCAAAGTTGGCTCGCCAGCAATCCATTATTTCAATCAGGCCTGTATTCGCTGGCTCATTCCGTGATAGTACATGTAAAAAATATTGCCATAATATGTACGGTGATGAAATAATATTAACTTGAAATGAATTAAAGTTACCTTGATAGTGCTCAAATTATCCTAAAACAAGCTAATTATTTTGCACCTGACAGCACTGGCCGCAGGAACTGACGACAATGCATGAATGTTCACTTGTCACTTTGATTCTTACGACAATGTAATAAAGCCCCCTGATTTTTTTTTTTCAAAACTTATCAATCTTAGTATTTTAAGCTATATAGAGCTACTTTTAAGTAATAATGTAATTTTTATGTAATAGTAAAAAAAATTTTGGAGTGGCTTCGTTCCCCTCAGGCCTTTCTCGCCCCCCCCCCTTGGACCCATCAATGACACTTCACTTTCACAATGAACGTATTGGATTGGCCTTGAAGTGGAGGAATGAAAATATTACATTTCATCACATGTTAAAAGTTCCTATAAAACATGCTGATCTATGTCATTTCCACGATCTATTCTTCTCTCGGGTACTGATTACTTGGGTAGTGACCATAGTTGAAAAAAAAAAAAAAATCACAATAAATGATAAATTAAGAACAATAATCTTAATAGTAATGACTGATAATAAATGGCAATAGATTTATCATCCAATAACAGCCAACTGATAAATCAGTAAATAAAAATTTCTGATAATAGCAATTTACTTCCGTAGGGGTGGCAGCAACACCAACCACCTCATCGCAGCCCCACAATCTCAAGTTCAAGATGGATTCGTACATTACAAAGACACAATCTCCAAACATAAAATGTGTCATATCCCAGGTCCCCCATTCCCCCTTACACCATACCAATCTATTGGAGGGTCCTTATTCCATAACCCAAATCCCAACATCATCTAAGTATTCATTCACCAAATCCTCCACGCCTGCAACACCACAGTTCTTTACATCTCATGTCTCTCATTTCTCAACAACCAAGACACCTGTATCACAGGCACCACAATACTTAGTGTCTCATTTCCCTCAAAGGCCCATGACTAATGTCCAACCATTTACTGTATCCAGCGTTTCCTTCCCTGTGTCTAAGACCTCCTTAGACCTCATATCTAAGATATCCCCTCGCCCTCATATTCTAACTCCCTTTCCTCAAGTCCAGGTAACTCCTTACCTAAAGTCACAATAACTCCCTTTCCTCAAGTCCAGGTAACTCCCTTACCTAAAGTCACAATATATCCTTTTCTTCAAGTCCGGGTAACTCCCTTACCTAAAGTACCAATAACTCTCCTCCCTCAAGTTCAGGTAACTTCCTTACCTAAAGTTCCAATAACTCTGTTACCTAAAGTCCCAGTAACTTCTTTCCCTCAAGTCTCAATAACTCCCTTACCTAAAGTTCCAATAACTCCCTTACCTCAAGTCTCAATAACTCCCTCACCTCAAGTCTCAATAACTCCCTTACCTCAAGTCTCAATAACTCCCTCACCTCAAGTCTCAATAACTCCCTCACCTCAAGTCTCAATAACTCCCTCACCTCAAGTCTCAATAACTCCCTTACCTCAAGTCTCAATAACTCCCTCACCTCAAGTCTCAATAACTCCCTCACCTCAAGTCTCAATAACTCCCTCACCTCAAGTCTCAATAACTCCTTCACCTCAAGTTTCGATAACTCCCTTACCTAAAGTCATGATAGCTCCCTTACCTAAAATCACAATAACTCCCTTTCTTCAATTCCGGGTAACTCCCTTACCTAAAGTTCCAATAACTCTCTTCCCTCAAGTCCAGGTAACTCCCTTACCTCAGGTCTCAATAACTCCCTTACCTAAATTTCCAATAACTCCCTTATCTCAAGTCTTGATGACTCCTTCACCTCAAGTCTCAATAACTCCCTCACCTCAGGTCTCAATAACTCCTTCACCTCAAGTCTCGATAACTCCTTCCCCTCAAGTCTCGATAACTCCTTCACCTCAAGTCTTGATAACTCCTTCACCTCAAGTCTCAATAACTTCCTCACCTCAGGTCTCAATAACTCCTTCACCTCAAGTCTCGATAACTCCTTCCCCTCAAGTCTCGATAACTCCTTCACCTCAAGTCTTGATAACTCCTTCACCTCAAGTCTCAATAATTCCCTCACCTCAAGTCTCAATAATTCCCTCACCTCAAGTCTCGATAACTCCTTCACCTCAAGTCTCGATAACTCCTTCACCTCAAGTCTTGATAACTCCTTCACCTCAAGTCTCAATAACTCCCTCACCTCAAGTCTCAATAATTCCCTCACCTCAAATCTCGATAACTCCTTCACCTCAAGTCTTGATAACTCCTTCACCTCAAGTCTCAATAACTCCTTCACCTCAAGTTTCGATAACTCCCTTACCTAAAGTCATGATAGCTCCCTTACCTAAAGTCACAATAACTCCCTTTCTTCAGTTCCGGGTAACTCCCTTACCTAAAGTTCCAATAACTCTCTTCCCTGAAGTCCAAGTAACTCCCTTACCTCAGGTCTCAATAACTCCCTTACCTAAAGTCCCAATAACTCCCTTACCTCAAATCTCAATAACTCCCTTACCTCAGGTCTCAATAACTTCCTTACCTAAACTCCCAATAACTCCCTTTCCTCAAGTCTCAATAACTTCCTTACCTAAACTCCCAATAACTCCCTTTCCTCAAGTCTCAATAACTCCCTTACCTAAAATCCCAGTAACTCCCTTTCCTCAAGTCTCAATAACTCCCTTACCTAAAATCCCAGTAACTCCCTTTCCTCAAGTCTCAATAACTCCCTTACTTAAACTCCCAATAACTCCCTTTCCTCAAGTCTCGGTTGGATCTATCATTGATCCCTTCTACCAACCTATCATTCCTAAGAGGCAATTCACACAGTGCTACACAGAACCCAAACAGCAGGGTTACTGTACTTATATTACCACTGCTGTTCCAAAACTGGGGTTGGGCAACTTTGACAACAAGATTGAAAGTGTACTTCAATCTGGCATGTAAGTGATAGGTGGAGGTGGCTTTGTACTATGTGTATAAATACATAAATGTGTAACCGTTGATGCACATGCCATATATAATTGATATCTAGTCATATACTACTTAATTTCTCCTTGCAGGTGGCTCTACTATGAAAACACCAACTACAATTGTTTCGTCTCTGGGAAAGTTTTCTATATCATTGGCACTAACATTGGTGTGACTTTACCATTTACATATAGCAGAATTGTGAGTATATATCTGTAACATGAAGAGGAAAGTGACTTCAAGCAGAGACAATAAATCAGATCTTTGACTAATTTTTTATCTCATCTCACATTTCTCTCTTCAGTTTTCCTCTGTTCGTCCCATTGGAGGTGAAAATGCTGAAAAAGGTGACATGCTCATTAGCTACCAAGGCGAGCAATTCACAGGACCTCAATATTTCTTCCAAAATGATGATCCCTTAATGTTGGAGAAAATTGGGACGATCTCTTCTATAATTGTCCTTGGACATAGCAAGTGGACTGTATACAGGTATGTACATAAATGAGGTTTACTTAACTTTGATTCAATAAAACTGTTTCAAGGTTGTAGTATGGTGCAGAAATTATAATCTGGCTTAAGTAATGCACGTCATGTACAGTACCTCCTTATTCGTGAAGGGGATTGCCTGGTAGTTGGTAGATTTGGTAAGAGGCACCACACTATATGTATCTTTCATTCATATGTTTCTTTAGTTTGAACAGTGTGAGAGACACAAATAAAAATGAGAAAAGAGGGAGGCAGAATATGAAGAGGGGGATAATATTAACAATGATGAAGAAAGATGAAAACTTATAGGTGAAAAACTATCTATTGATGTTACATCATTCTGCAGTGATGAACACTACAGAGGTGTCGGTGTTTGTGTGTATTCCAACATCTACCCTGTGCAACTCAACATTAATCCGTACAATGTTGGAATGTATACAAATGTGAGTCTAAACATTGACATCTTACATCTATAACAGTTTTGTGCTATTTTTGGTTCATAATCATAATTCATTCAGGTAGAAGTAACTCATGGTATCATGACTGTCTTGACCTCAGATCACAATGCTGGGCCTTCCTTACATCAAATCTGCAAAAAAGGGTTGTCAGTCCGATTATGGAGTCGAGCCCCTAGGTGTGAATGGCCAGAATGCTGATGGATACTATGGAGCCATAATGTAGTTGTGCAACTGAAGACTGTGAAATGGAACCCCCACATCATACACTAAGTAAATACATATTGTTTAAAAGAATGATATATGAAGTCAAGGAATGACTGATGGATTAAATGTAAATGAAACATCTCGCATAAGAATTGTCCATGTGTTCATGAGTCTAGAAATGAGCTCATGGGAAAACAAAAAACAAAAAACTGTTTGGCTATAAAGAATAAAAGTATATCGCTTTCAAAACCTCTGGAAGGGGATGGAAGATTTCATGTCACTACATTGTAGGATAAGGTATGCACAACTATTAAAGCATTCTTCTCTTCATCCTCTACGTATATATATGATTTTGCATAAGATAACACTACTTCTGATGACTTTTTCATTAATTGAGCACTATTCATTGGGATACACTTTGTTGACCATCACGCAGAACTTCCCTTAAGCAATCACCCACACCTGTCTTCTCCACCATACATGAGGTATAAGAATGCAAGAATGTAATGATAACAATTTCTTTTTATTTGCCTAATGAGCCAAGCATATATTTTGTTGTCTTGTAAAAATAATTTACACATTTTGTACTTGTGAAATTTTATGTAGATTTACAACTCACACAATATGTCAGACAACTAATGCATTTTTATACATTAATGCAGAATAAAATACTTGGAAAGACAGCACTCATATAAAAGTAACCAATCTCTCTTGACTTTTCATACGTATTTGAACTCCAGCATGTAACAAGACAGTACAATAGCCTGAGGTGAAGACTTCCTTATCAGATGAATGATTTATGTCTTCCTGGATTACTTTTTGGCTTACATCTTTTTTGCAGTTACAAGTTTTGGAATTGCATAAGTGACATACATATCCATGTCCTCAACTCTTTAACTTTGAAGGGTGTTGGTTTTACTTGTAATTGAACTCCTTGGACTTAAATTGGTTGATGACAAATGAAAGACAGAATGAGCATCTATTAAGGAAGAACAAGTAATGTGTCTCTTGAAGGAAGATGCTACTCATGGACCTGTGCTCACAAAAAAGTTTAGTTTGGGTCAAGCTCTCTTCTGCTCAACAAAGCATTGCTTCTCGAATGATTGATTTATACTGAAACTAGTAGTTATAATGTTTGATATTTCACTATTTTCTGACATGGGTCACAAACCATTCTACATAGGTTGAAAAATATAAATCAAGCTTCATTGTAGTAAAAGCATAAAATACAGACAGACAGGCTGACTGACACCGTGCTTTCAGTATTATGATGTGTTTTGGAATCATGTACTGAATATATATATATATATATATATATATATATATATATATATATATATATATATATATATATATATATATATATATATATGCAGGAGGGAAACTTGCTAAAGGCAACAAAACATATAAAAAAGGGCCAACTTGAATGCAAGCTCCTTAAAAGAATACTAAAGAATTAGTCAAAAGTCTGAGACAAATGTCTTCAAACCTCCCTCTTAAAAGAACTCAAGTTGTAGGAATATGGAAATACAGAAGCAGTTATGGAGTTCCAGAGTTTACCAGTGAAAGGTATGAATAATTGCGAGTAATAGTTAACTTTTGTATTAGAGAGCTGGACAAAATAGGGATGACAGCTAGGCTGCAGGAGGGGAGGCATGCAGTTAGTATGAAAATAGTGATAAAAGATAAAAAGATGTAACATTTCGGTGATGAGAACGAGGCTAAAGACAGTCAGTGAGAGCCTGAGAGGAGGGGAATTGATGAGACGAAAAGCTTTTGATTCTATCCTATCTAATAAAACTGTGGGAGTGGAACTCCCTAAACATGCGAAGAGCACTCCATACAAGGACGGATAAGGCCCTTGTACAGAGTTAGCAGTTGGAGGGGTGAGAAAACTGGTGGAGAAGCCTCAGAACTCCTAACTTAATAGAAGCTGTTTTGGCAAGAGATGAGATGTGAAGTTTCCAGTTAAGATTATGAGTAAAGGACAGACTGAGGATATTCAGTGTAGAAATGAGAGACAGTTGAGTGTCATTGAAGAAGAGATAGTTGTCTAAAAGGTTGTGTTGAGTTGATAGATGGAGGAATTGAGTTTTGAGGCATTGAACACTACTAAGTTTTCTCTGCCCCAATTAGAAATCTCAGAAAACTCAGAAGTCAGGCGTTTTGTAGCATCCCTGCATGATTTGTTGATTTCCTGAAGGGTTTGTCATCTCTGAAAGGATGTAGAAAGATATAGGGTGGTATCATCAGCGTAGGAGTGGGTAGGGCAAGAAGTTTGGTTAAGATCATTAATGAACAATAGAAAGAGGACAGAACCCTGAGGAATGCCACTGTTAATAGATTTAAGAGAACAGTGGCTGTCTACCATGGCTGCAATAGAATGAATGATCAGAAAGGAAACTTGCAGAGAGAGAAGGATAGAAACCGTACGAAGGGAATTTTGAAATCAAAGCTTTGTGCCAGACTCTATCAAAAGTTTTTGATATGTCTATTGCAACAGCAATAGTTTCATTGAAATCTCTAAAAGAGGATGACCAAGACTTAGTAAGGAAGGCCAGTAGAGTGTCCTTGACAGAAGCCATACTAGTGATCAGATTGTTTGAGAATCTTTCTGTTGAGGATAGATTAAAAAACTTTAGACAAGGAAGAGATTAAAGCTATAGGGTGATAGTTTGAATGATTAAAATGGTCACCTTTTTTAGGAAGTCTGAATGTAGGCAAACTTCCAGCCAGAAGGAAATGTAGAAATCAATAGACACAGTTGATAGATTTTGGCCAGGCAAGGTACAGGCATGGAAGCAGTGTTCTTGAAAACATTAGGAGGGATCCCATCAAGTCCATAAGCCTTCCGAGGGTTTAGGTCAGCAAGGGCATGGAAAAAATCATTATGAAGACCTTTGATTGAAGGCATGAAATAGTCAGAGGGAGGAGGAGAGGGAGGGACAAGCCCAGAATCATCGAAGGAGGAGTTGATAGCAAAGGTTTGAAAGAAAAGTTCAGCTTTAAAGATAGATGAGATGGCAGTAGTGTCATCTGGATGAAATAAGGAGGAAAAGATGAAAAGTAAAATTATTGGAGATGTTTTTGGCCAGATGCCAGAAGCCACGAGGGGAGTTTAAACGCCTCTTGGACTGCCGTGGGATCAACCGTCACCCAGCACTTCACCACTGCGACACCGCATAAGTATCACTTCCCCTCGTCCGTTTTTTCCACATTGCCTCCATATAGGATTAGTATTATTGTTAGGTATTAAGTTGGGTTCTTTATTGTTGTATTTATTTCTGTGTTATATGTATATGTGTATGTCAGTTTCATATGTTTCATGTTATATCTATGTGTATGTCAGTTTCATGTTTCATGTTATATCTATGTGTATGTCAGTTTCATTATTGGGTTATTAAAATAGCTTTTCAAGTGCCCCTTTTGCTATTTCCTCACCAATTGAACCTGCAGTGTTTTTTTATTGTTATTGTTCACGGCTCCCGATGCCAATTTTACCCGTTTAACCGGTGAACGTAACAATATATATATATATATATATATATATATATATATATATATATATATATATATATATATATATATATATATATATATATATATATATATATATATATATATATATATATATATATATATATATATATATATATATATATATATATATATATATATATATATATATATATACCTGAAACATCACACCCTCAGTGGCAACCACATTTAAGAATTGCTGAGACAAACCAACATCAATTTTTTTTTTATTTATTAAGTAAATACAGAGAAATGCCTCATATCACACAATCAAGTGCATGTTAAAGAAATAATAATTAAAACCAGCATACAAATGTGGTGACCCCACTGGCAAGTGTGAGATACATCTGCATGGTGACAATGTATCACATGATAATGTACAATGAGCTTCAAAAAAAGGAATCTTTTTAGACTTTGTATGGGACTTCTAAGCAGAGACTTTCACCAGATCTGAAAGGCATGAAAAAAAAGTTCCTAATTACCTTGACTTTATCATGTTCATACAAGATGCTCTTCATCTGTAATGGTCTAAGCCAGAATATAGGTAATTAAGTCCTTATAACACAAATCTACAGGACTACATATTTAGACTGAACATCAGACTATCAGTACACACAACTGATATTATCCATAAAGTTCAGAGCAAAAATGTAGATAACCCCTGATGTATTTTCTGAAAACCAAGCCAGACTGTTCAACATCTTGAAACATAGCAAGGTTTTCTTTACTAACACAAACAAATACAAATTTACAAAGAGGACAGGGTAACATGCCTCATCATCTATTTCTCAAGTGGAGCATAATTGAGCAGCTTCTCAATCAGGTCCACGTGGCCCAGCAACATTCTCCGACAGCAATACCGCTTGAGGCCGAGGGCATCCAGTGCATCGCTGTCCAATGGTATGGAGAGGTAAGTGTCAGTAGGGAGCAAAGTGTAAATTAGTTGATGAAAGTGATGCTACACTGATGAAGCACTATAAGAATATAATAAATAAGATAAATAAGCAACAGGAAAGCTGAGAAATCATGAGTCATTACAATTAAGGCAAGGTGTCAATGGAGAGAACACTACGGGTATCAGCAGTGTTCATAATGATCTTATGTACTTAATTAGCAAACCTTATGTGCACTAGAATCAGTGTAGATATTGTATCAATGTACATGAGGCCATTATAGAATGGGAGGAGTAAATAATACAAAGAAGTGTGGCATGGAGGGTGGGATAAAAGCTCTTTCCACTTATCACGTTATAATATCTTTTGTTGCCAAATATAAGCTTAAAGTTGTGTTAACTGCCATGCAAATCAAATTGACATTGTGTTTTCTTCATGTGAAAGTGAAAAGCATTTAAAAACTAAACCTAAAAAAAAACATTAAAGCCCCATCGTAACTTCAGCACCTTTGCCTGCCCTGAACACCCCAAGCCTGCCTGCTTCTCAGTTTCCTCTCTTAAGGAGAGGTGTAACAGTGATAAAATGATTTTTTTTCTGTCATTCTACCTATCATCACACAAAAATACTCAAAAATGTACTTGGAGTAGACTCTATGGTAAATTTATAGTTTCTGTGATCTAGACCATTAGAATGTGTATAGTTATGTGTGGTATATTCAGAGGCATCGCAATGGGGTATGCAACATAGGCAATTGCCTAGGGCCCCAAGGGACGGCTGATATTGCATATGGACCAGGACCACCATATCAGAGACAGTGTCACTCCTGCCACTTATATAGAGCCGACACAACTTGAAAAATGTGACCTAATCCCTTTAAAGGGGCAGGGCCCAACTCACTACTAGCAGCCGATCCAGCATCCACGTGCAGTCCTTCCTTGTTGACAAGTTATTTTATATGTTAATTCTTTAAGAAAATATTTATTTACTGATCCGTTGTCCTGAACTTTATTCATCATCATTCCGGGCCGGGGCCCCATGGTCCTTCTTGCTTAGGGCCCAAAGGGAGTCTAAAACGCCCGTGGGTGTATTGGTTGAAACTGCAATAACACCGACTCTTAGTGGCAAAGAGCAATACCACAACACAGCTTCATATATTTGACCAGGACTCCTCACTCACCCTTCAGTGTATTCAGCAGAAAGCAGTCCCAGGTAGCTTTCCCACTTGTTCCCGATCACCTTGCCACAGGTGAAGCAGCGGATGGGAATGATCATCTGAAACGGGAGAAGGTAAAGATTTACTTAAATCATTAGCCTCGACATTAGTAAGCTAAGGTTATTACCATTATGCTCTGGAGGAAGATACTTTGAAGACAGTAATACAAAAGGGTATGCTTACCTCGCCAATGTGAGAATTACAGTACACAGAAGCTGAAGTCAGGCAGCCACACGTGCTTCTTCCCTTGTGGTTGTGTTGTTGTTGTGAGTGTCGTGACGGATGTTGACTTTCGAAGTATGGCAAGATAAATTTATATTCACATTCCCTGGTACAGTTCACGGTTTATACATTTTCTTTATTTTTTTTATCTGGTATAATTTTTCACATTTTTCGAACTTTTTTACATTCTATTTTTTTTTCTGACAGGTTAGGGATGTGAGTTGCGATGTATTCTTCATATGGCGGTTCTCTCTCTCTCTCTCTCTCTCTCTCTCTCTCTCTCTCTGTGTGTGTGTAGAAACACATATGAAAATGTCAAACAATTCCAGCATCACGAAAATACCATGAAATTACTAGTAACATCCACAAAGAATCATTAAAAAAATATCACAAGCATCATGAACGTGCTCTGAGTCCACAAAAGCATGTCAGATTATAACAAGCGTCATTAACCTATCAAAGTATTACTGGCATTATGAAAACACCCATAAAACCCTTACACAACAAGCTGTCAAATAATTTAGAAAATCACTAAAACTACTCTTGAAAAAAGTCAAACTCTACGATAACCTTATTCAAAGTCCGTTCAAAAACACCATAGAGAAGGATGCAAAACTTATAAGAGTGTGGTTCATGGTTAATGTACTTTTCTGTCAACTCTTGCTCTTCTTTTGTGTTCTTGGGTGCATATGTAAGAGGCAGACGACGCTCAACATGGCGGCGTGCAAGGTGCTACGTTTGCTGGCCACGCCGGGTAAGCCCTCCAGCTCCCTTAATGTCGGCAAATTTAATGGCATGTAAAGAAGTAGTGGATGCTGTGGGTGTGGGTGTGTGGTGTGTGGTGTCTGGAGTGGCAGTGGAAAATAATGGTGGGACGTCATGGGATGTAATGTTGTGCCGGCTGGATTAAATCTTTCCGTTTCTCTTGTTTCCCTTCTTGCTTTCTCTCCCTTTCTCCTTCGATACTACTTCCAAGTGGTGTTTGTTTTTTAACTACCGTATATTTAGTCTTTAATTAATTTACTTGAGTTTTTATTAATGTTTTGTAATCGTCCCGGCACAGGTTCCTCCTTGCCTACTTGTTTCCTGTTTTCCTACTTTCTTTGTTTTATTATCCGCAGTTTTTAATTTGCTAATGCAAGGCACCATTATTCTGACCTAAAGAATCTTGAAGCGGACTGATACTGCATAAAAATAAGACGCACATACATAACACATTGATGGAATGTCAAGAGCCTGTTGAACAACATGAAGATAGGGAGAAATACAACTTTTAAAAGATAATTGTTGGCAACTATTTTGCAATAATGACACTTTATTTGGTGAAATAATGGCATTTTTCCTTTAAATTTTTGAATTGCCAAAAATGATCTATTTATCTTTCCCTACCTAAGAACCCCATTTTCCCTCATGGTCCCAAAGCTTGCTGTTCTTGGGGAGGGAAGTGGTGATGATAGGGAGGAAGGACTTGTTCTAGATATTTATATACTATAATATTTAAAAAATTGAAATCCTGATTTTGTAACCATATTATATATTTTATCTGTTCATTCTGATGTGTTGTGCAATGTGTCCAGGTCTGTCGGTGAGTGTGCCTGCACTGCACGGCCACACCAGGAGCCTTGTCCAGCGGGCCAGACTCCTGCCAGCCACCGTCCAGATCCGCAACTATGCTGAGAAGAAAGTGTTCCAGCGAGACAAACCTCACTGCAACATTGGTACAATTGGGCATGTTGACCATGGCAAAACAACCCTTACTGCTGCTATTACTAAAGGTAAGCTGTGTGCCGTGTGCTAAACAACCTCTCATCACAGTGGAAGGTTGTGAAGTTTGTCAGTGCTGCTTGACATCTTGTTATCTTTTCATGTGACTTTTTTTTTTCAGTCCTCTCTGAGAAGGAATTAGCACTTGCCAAGAGATATGATGAGATTGACAATGCTCCGCAAGAGAAGGCGCGAGGCATCACCATTAATGTTGCTCATATTGAGTATAGCACTGAGAACAGACACTACGGCCACACGGACTGCCCTGGACATGCTGATTACATCAAGGCAAGCTGGTTTTGCTTTTGCATTTGCATTCTTTTTACTAGTAGGAATTAATATTATTTACTAAGAAAATTTAATGAGATGTTGAGTAGGAATTTAGGAATTTATCAAGGTTATTACTAATTAAAAATGGTAAGTAATTATAAATACTGTACTACACTATAGGAATTTAGGCTTAATACAGCAGTTGAACCACATACTTCCACAAATAAGTCCAACAGCTTACATTGGTTTACCTCTGCCCCATCTTAATTAACTCCTTCATTACTGACTCTGCAATCGATGTTCTTACCAACTCTCTTCTCCTGTGTCAAGTTTTTAGTGCACTTCTGATTTCATGGGGGTTAGTTTACATTCATCCTTACACCTACCTTTAGTCACTTATGAACTCATCTGATTGAGTTTCATTATCATCTGACCCTTGTAATTCACTTACAAGGGTGATATCACACTCAGACTCACTATCAGAAGAGACGCCACATATTAATCACACACAGGCCTGTGCCTCATGTCATAACGACCCAAGGCCTACGTCCCCAATATCCTTGAAACACAAGGTGCCAATTAGTTAATGACATAAGTCATAAATTTTATATCATAAAAACTGGAAAAAAAATTGAGTCCTGTGTATCGTCATTAAGTGATGACATGTACAGACTCTTCATTGGTTCTGAAATGATGTTTTACATTAATTACTATGGTAATGTTCCCTAAACTCTTTGCAACAAAAGTTGTCAACTTATCAGTGTTAAAAGGTGTCAACCTGTCACTTTTATCATGAAAAAAAAAAAAAGTCCTATGTATTTGTCAATAAGCAATAATGTAGCTACTCACTTTATAGGTGCTTCATTGATTTGGAACCATGATTATATATGAAGCACTCTAGTATGCTATCAGTAAAGAAGGGTTTAAGGATACCATTGCCTACCCTGCATCTACTCTAATCTCTTGGTAAAAGCAGAGGTAAGGTACTTCGTATGGAGTGGTTCACACCTTACTGAGTCAATACAGCAGGGGACTCTGCCTTGTGCACCTTCCTGTACCTCTTATCATGCTCAGTTATCACAATTATTCTTCCTTTTACCCTTATCATACACATTAGTTCTTGCTTGCAGCACAACCATTGCTCTCTCTCTCTCTCTCTCTCTCTCTCTCTCTCTCTCTCTCTCTCTCTCTCTCTCTCTCTCTCTCTCTCTCTCTCTCTCTCTCTCTCTCTCTCTCTCTCTCTCTCTCTCTTATTCATTGCTCTCCCACTGGGTTTCTAACATTTATTTTCACTTTCAACAGAACATGATAATTGGCACATCTCAGATGGATGGAGCAATTCTTGTTGTGGCTGCCACTGATGGTGTGATGCCTCAGACTAGGGAGCACCTTCTTCTGGCGAAGCAGATTGGCATTGAGAACATTGTGGTGTTTGTTAATAAGGTAAGTCAGATATAATGATTTAATGACATTTATGTGATCCTTCCAAGGGTCCTCTTGAAAGTTAAGAAGTTGATATATGATTCACTTAGAAGAAGCAATGTAAACTGGTGTCATCATTAACAAGGGGCGAGCCAAGACAAATTGTCAGCATCCTCCCATACGAATAGAAATGCTAAAACTACACTGAGAACTATTGTGTCTCCTGTGGGAGAGGATAGATCTTCAATGAGGTGGCCAGGCATACCCAGATCTCTGCACAACAGGGCTAGACAGCAGACCTGGCTGGTTCTGTTGCACTATCATAATGATAGCACATTAGTACTAATTTGTTTCATTACTTTCAGGTTGATGCTGCTGATGAGGAAATGGTTGAACTTGTTGAGATGGAGGTTCGAGAGTTGTTGACCGAAATGGGTTATGATGGTGACAATGTTCCTTTGATCAAGGGTTCTGCCTTGTGTGCAGTTGAAGAAAAAAATCCTGAACTAGGTAAGTAAGTTCCCATATCTTAATGAAGTTATGAGTTTTCTATATGCAAGAAAAAGAAAAATTGAATGTCTTCATATCTCTTGAGATTTGAAGATTCTGATATGAAGCCAAGTGCAAGAGTATTGGAACTGAACAGCCAGCTGTACCAGTGATTCAATACTGATGGTGGATGTAGGACAAAAAAGTGGATTTTGAACATTGAAACTATTTGTAGATGAAGATGAAAACTCAAACATTACCAACAGCTGTTACTCTGTTGATGAGTCCACTGCTGCAGTATGACTCATGCTTAATGTGCTAAGCAGTGCTGGTGTATCAGCTTCTGAAGTACTTCAGCTATCATGAAATTTTCTATGCTTGATAAAATAAAAATTTAGTTTTGTCTATTTACTAAAGTATTTACTAAAGTTTCTCACCATTTGCTAGCAATCAACCACTTATTATTGGAAGACATAAGGGTTTGGTGTTAGATAAGTGAATTGGTGAAAGGAGGAAATGTAAATGTTAACTACCAAATTGTTAAATGAGTATTCATGTTTGTAAATGACCTGTCATCATTATGTGAACTTTTCATTGAAAGATTTTATTTACTTTTCTTCCATCAGGAAAGGATGCTATTGAAGCACTAATGGCTGAAGTTGACAAACACATTCCAACTCCTCAGCGAGAGTTGGAGAAGCCTTTCATGCTTCCTGTGGAGAGCGTGTACTCCATAGCAGGTGAGGAGCTCAGGTGTGGAGAGAGAAGCTAATATACACATAGTAATTCAGGTTATTTCAAGAGCATTAAGTTGTTGTCATAAAACAGGCCTGTTGCCAGAGTTGTGGATGAAGGAACTCCTGAAAAGGACCACTGGTTGTGGAGTTGGCCTAGCAGTGTGCTCACATAATTTACTCTATATTCAGTGTTGAAGAAGAGTTGAAGTTTTTTTTATTCCATTTCCATCTTAGAGTTAAGGAGTCATATCCCACATAGCTGAAAAGGACAATGTCAGAATTGAGTGCATGTTTTGGAAAGAGTAAAGAATGTGTTTGAAGAATTGTATGACCAGTTTTTTCTTCTTACTAATTGTTTGAAGAATTTTTAGCATATAACAGTAAAATAATACTTTTTAGTGTGCTGGGTGTGTTTGAGTGTCATCTGTTAAAAAGTTTTCACTTATTGAGCACATAGTTTCAGAGACGATGTATGAACAGAGTTAAAATAATTTCAGGTCGTGGGACTGTGGTTGGTGGTCGGCTGGAAAGGGGAGTCATAAAGAAGGGTATGGACTGTGAGTTTCTTGGGTTTGGAAAGAAGTTCAAGAGCACAGTAACAGGTGTTGAGATGTTCCACCAAACCTTGGAAGAGGCACAGGCTGGGGACCAGATGGCTGCCTTGGTGCGTGGCCTCAAGCGTGATGACATTATAAAGGGAATGGTGAGACAACAGGCTTGTGTTTTATTGTACTCTTAGTAGAGCAGCTTGTACTTGTCTATTCTGAGATTTATTTCGTGAAACTTCTTTTTTAATACAGGATGATCGTGGCAAAAGTGTCATGTCTATTCACCTCATCCTTGCATTGTCAACTATTGTATTCAAACCATTTCTCAAATGTTTATAGCACCATCATAATTTTTATCAATGTACTGAGATACAGGCTTTTTACTTGCGAGGTAAATCTTGCCATCAAAGAGCTCTGTAGTATTGCAATGCACCAATATTATCAAGTCATGCCAGAGGCACCTCTGCTTAAGGGGATCCTTGGGAAGGATTGGAGAAATAGGACAAGCTACAGAAATGAGATTGTGATCTAAGGAGCCCAACAGAGATGAAAGGGGGACAGCATAAGTAGAAGGATTAGAGGTGTAGAAGAGATCAAGAATGTTGGGCGTGTCTCCAAGACGGTCAAGAATATGAGTATGGTGTTGCACCAGTTGGTCTAAATCAAGGAGGATAGCAAAGTTGAAGGCAAGTTCACCAGGATGGTCAGTGAAGAGAAAGGAAAGCCAAAGCTGGTGGTGAACATTGAAATCTCTAAGAATGGAAATCTCTGCAAAAGGGTAGAGGGACAGAATGTGCTCCACTTTGAAAGTTAAATAGTCAGACTTTACTATAGTCAGAGGAGTTAGAGGAGAGAAACACAGTACAGATGAATTTAGTTAGAGAATGACTGTTGAGTCGAAGCCAGATGGTGGAAAACTTGGAAGATTTGAGAGCATGGGCACGAGAGCAAGTTAAGTCGTTGTGCACAAAGACACAACATCCAGCTTTGGAATGAAAATGAGAATAGAGAAAGTAGGAGGGAACAGAGAAGGGGCTACTGTCAGTAGCCTTAGACAGCTGTGTTTTGGTGAAGAAAAGAAGATGAGTGTTAGTAGAGGAGAGGTGGTGTTCCACAGATTGAAAATTAGATGTAACACTACGAATGTTGCAGAAGTTAATGAAGAAAAGTTGAGGGAGGTGTCAAGATATTTGGAGTCGTTATCAAGAGAGGAGTCTGGGGACATTTCTGGTCCCCTCCCCAGAAAGGGACTCTGAGGTTGGGTTTGGAGTTGCCATTTTTTTATTTTTAATTCTAAGTGAAGGGTGTATGTGTGGTAAGTGCATGTAATTTTGCGTGAAGGAGAGTTGTCTTTAGAGGGTAGGCTGTGACCGCCCCCTTGAGTTATGAGACACAAAGGGAAACGTTCAGTGAGACCACAACAAGCTTTAATGGAAGGTTCACAGCACTCCTGAACTAGTGCTATTAGACATTGCTGGGAGTAAATAATCGTTTCGGTAGGTGTCTGCTACCTCCTCCATGGAGGTAGTAGACCCTAAAACATGCTTTATCATTCCTTTCTTGCTATAATCTTTAAAAGTAAACTAGAGTAACTCTTTCAGATCATGTGCAAACCAGGAACTATGAAAGCTCATGACCATGTGGAGGGACAAGTATATGTCCTGACCAAGGAGGAGGGTGGCAGGACCAAACCCTTCACCTCCTACCTGAACATGCAGGTGTACAGCAAGACATGGCGGGCCAGTGCTCAGATTATCATCCCAGACAAGGAGATGGTGATGCCTGGGGAAGATGCTAGGTAAGTAATAGTACATGTACATTCTGTGCTAATGTAGACAGTTGTTGTAGAAGTCTGACACACACACACACACACACACACACACACACACACACACACACACACACACACACACACACACACACACACACACACACACACACAGCTCAGTGGTTAGAGCGCTGGCTTCACAAGCCAGATGACCGGGTTCGATTCCCCGGCCGGGTGGAGATATTTGGGTGTGTCTCCTTTCACGTAGCCCTGTTCACCTAGCAGTGAGTAGGTACGGGATGTAAATCAAGGAGTTGTGACCTTGTTGTCCCGGTGTGTGTGTGTGCCTGGTCTCAGATCTATCCCAAGATCGGAAATAATGAGCTCTGAGCTCGTTCCGTAGGATAACGTCTGGCTGTCTCGTCAGAGACTGCAGCAGATCAAACAGTGAATTACACACACACACACACACACACACACACACACACACACACACACACACACACACACACACACACACACACACACACACACACACACACATCACTGTCTCTAGTCACAAAAGGCTATTCCCATGACAGGCTGGTGATCCGCATGTTCAAGCCTATGGTGCTGGAGAAGGGCCAGCGCTTCACCTTGCGAGAGGGATCTGTCACCATTGGCACTGGAGTCTTTACTACCCTCAACAAGCCACTCAATGAGGAAGAGAAGACATTTTTGGTAGAAGGGAAGAAGTACAGAGAAAAGAAACTAAAAGCTGCAGGCAAATAGGTGATTAACTGTTTCATGTTTGCAGGATTTTACTCAATACTTGATTTTACTGTGCCAGAGAAGGACTCCTCTCATTTAGCATTGTGTTGTCTTTGTCTTCTATTATGGGAATTTCTTAGCATTGTGTTTGTGGCACTGGGTAACTAATACAACTATTCAAATGCTTTGTTGGAAGTTGAACTTATACATACATTTTGATTTCCAATTTCTGCAAGAGCATTGGGATTTGAGTATGCCAAGAGCCTTTATGTTTATTCCCTCTTCATCATTGAAATGTTTCACTCACTGATCATCTTAGTTTTCTTCATTCACATTACTCTTTATCTCACTCTTTCTGTTGATATTTTGTAATTCATCAACAGAATGTTACTCTTAATTCTGCCGATGAAATATTATGTTTGATTGTAATAAAATAATTGCGTTAATCATAAGTTTGTGTATTTTTTTTTCTTTCATGAAAATGAATAATGGAACTCCAGGTATTAAGTAATTGAAGTATCTGAAAATAATGAAGAATATAATTCTACAGGAATGGTGTTTACTTCTTGAGGAGATTGATGGATATTATCTTGTGCCTGATAGGAAAAGTGGATGCTCCCAGATGAAATGAATAAACAACAGCAATAACTTCAAATAAAGCAGGAAGTTAATTGATCATGGTTTGCACAGGGCATGAAAGCCAGCTCATCCAAGCCCATCCATACTCTTGACAGGTCTTCTCACTCACTTGATGTAAGAACATTTTTGGCCAACAGATTTTCCAGTAAATGGTAGATTTTAGAGTAGGGAAGCACAGCCTGCTGAACCTTGTATTTGCCATAGGAAATGTATTTTGTAGAATGAAAAGATGAATGACCACTTAATTAAAGCCTGTTTATCTCATGAATTTTTTGTATCAGATCTTGATATTTCTTACTTGTATGTTGATACGATAGAGGAGTTCTGCTTGGTAATTCAGAATATAAGACATTTTATGTCAGATTGTCAAAAGAAAATCTCATCACATAGTGTCACATATAGTGGCATAAAACTGAAATACAGAATGGTCTAGTTATGAAAAGTATTTGTAAAATCCTGACATGTTCTGTTGAATCCTCTTGTAATCTTACTTTTTTTTATAAAAATTCTGTAAATAAACTAGTTATGTTATGTAGTTGTTTCATGAAGACCAGTATTTTTTGATGGTTATTATGACATGTACTGGAAGAAAACTTATTAACCAAACACATACCAACACAACTTCTGTTATTCAGGTCTTATGAAATTTTTTGGCAAATTTTTGAAATTGTCCCAATTTTTCAGATAAAGTAAACTATATTGTATATTGGGAGGGGGAATAAAAGTTGATTGAAACCAGAGGAAGCTGAAGCTGTTGTCTGGTGAATCCCTTTCACCCCCTATCATTTCAACCTACAGAAATATGATAATTATGTGTGCATTTATCTAGTTGTATTTATTTAGTTGTATGGTACAAGGTTTGAGCAGGCTCATAGTGACCTGTCTCCACATCTACTTTTATCCAACTTTTTCTCATTTAATTGTAAAATGCTTCAGCCTTGGGCTTAGGAGCGACTAACCAATATAAAATATAAAACCCAAGGTAAAGATTCTCTTTACCTGATGGAACCCTTCTCCACATGGCCTTTAAAGGAAATCTCTCTTGACTGTGCTACTACTGCTGAGATTTACACCGGGGGTGGCTCACGCCGGATTCATAATAGAAGAAAAGAAAGCTGCTGCAAGAGGCTGTCAGGCCTACACGTGGCAGTCCCTGTATGAGCATAGATTCCTTCAGCATTCGCTTCTGCGACCCTCCTACTACGCCGGGAGGCTTGGAGACTTGGGTTTCACGTCTGTTAAGAGGGAAGCTTGGCCTGTAGTGCCACCAACGGTCGAGTATCGGGAGAATGCTTGAGCACCATACCTACCATTTTAAGGGCTGTGTGTTTCACTGTTTGATCTGCTGCAGTCTCTGACGAGACAGCCAGACGTTACCCTACGGAACGAGCTCAGAGCTCATTATTTCCGATCTTCGGATAGGCCTGAGACCAGGCACACACCGGGACAACAAGGTCACAACTCGATTTACATCCCGTACCTACTCACTGCTAGGTGAACAGAGGCTACACGTGAAAGGAGACACACCCAAATATCTCCACCCGGCCGGGGAATCGAACCCCGGTCCTCTGGCTTGTGAAGCCAGCGCTCTAACCACTGAGCTACCGGGCGTGTGTGTGTGTGTGTGTGCGCGCGCGCGTTTTAGCAGTTATTAACAAGATGAAATTTCGGACATTTGAAAAATTTTCAGAAATCCTCCCAGACTCAAATTTCGTTACGCGAATTTAGGACATGTCTGGGAAAATCCCCGACGTATGGCAACCACAGTGGAGAACGCCGGGAGGAGCGTGACTTTGCACGCAGGGAAGAGGTTCGTGTATGAATAGGGAGCACGAGGGTGTTGACTTGGGAGGGTTTGCAATGGCACGGGGGAGATGAGGCTTTTGTTCCGGGAATCGTGTCCTCAGGGCCAGTAAACATGTAGGTATTTGTTCCACCAGTCTTGTCTGGTGTCTACCCACTGTTATATTATCTATCCCGATTTTTTTTTTTTTTTTTTTTTTCTTCCCGAGTCCTTCAATTTCTATTTCCTATTTTATATCTTTGATTAGCCTATATCTCTTTATTTATATACTTTCCCAGCAAACAGCCTATTTCTCTTTCTTCATCTCTCCTTATAACCTTCATTCTAGGGCAAGTATCAAGAAACCGGATGATGTCAAGATTAACGAACTAACATCCGTCAAGAACAGCGAACTCAATGATCCTCATGTAAAGAATAGCCAACCCATATATCGCGATGTAAAGAAAAGCAATAGAAATAATATACTAAAATTTTATTGATCAATAATTAATGAAAACAATATGATAATAGAAATAATATGGTAATTTCTATGAAAAAAATCTTTTACAAAATCTAGTTATTGACAGGATACTTCATGGCAATTGCATTACAGAACTCTGAAAACTTGTCAACCGTATTTCGTTCCATTCACATGAACGGATTTAAGTAATTTTGTAGAAAAGTGCGTCTATATCTTCGCATGTTCTTATTTAGTTTTGCCAAGTGTGTTGTGTGTGAACGTAGTTCAAAGAATGGTTGACAGTTCTGTAGTGGTAGTCTGGATTATGGGCTACATTTCTATAAGCTCGCCATTCATCGCTGTGAACACTTGATCCAGGTCTTACCACCTTTTCAATTATTGACAAGAATGTCTGTTGGCCTCTGTGCTCAACTATTTCCATATACCCATTTGATGGTGAGGTATTAGTATCTACTGACCCAAACAAATACCCAGACTTGACGATTAGGGGCCCTTCATCGATGGTGTTTAGGTTTATGTAAAAAGCACCATTCATCGATTTGAACCGTCATCCCAGATCCACCATGTTTTATAGGTTTAAGCTCAAAATGTCTCGTGCACGACTTTATGAAAAAGTTGTGAAAATCTACTACTGACTGCCGAAATATATTCACAAAACGAGAAGTTTTCACATCTCCAATTTCATTACACCAAAAATATATGAGATGAATCCACTGCTGTAATCTAACTTTTGATTTTGCAAAAAAATGAGTTTTCTTATTGCTACATTTCGTTTGTACCGTGAACAGACTTTCATTTGACACTTCCACACATAATTGTCTACAGAGAGGCACTAAACTTTGTCCACATCATAAATGTATTACGTGCCTACATTTTAATTCTCTTTGTATAAGTGAATTAATTGTTCTTCATCGAGTTAATCACTAGTAACCTATTCCTTTCCAAATAACAGCTTCATAGTCTCCGTGAACTTACTGTACATGTGTCCATCGTGAGGGTTCCTAGATATCTGATTTCAGATAAAAAAGTATACGAAAGCAGCTATTGAACTATAGTGTATCTTGTTAGCGAAAACTTCGAGAGTGTTGGTTTCACAACTCCGTAAACGTACGGTAGATCTGGCCAGCTTGAGAGTTCCTGGAGTACAGAAATTATAACCAGTATATGAAAACAGCTACTAAACCAGCGAGACTTTGTAATGGTTAACTAGTAAACAGAAGCTTTGAAATTGTAGTTATTGAAATGTCTGGCGCCAAAGTACCGAAGTGTTCATGTCAAGATCAGCGAACCCGACGATTCCCATGTAATGAATAACGAACTCATGCGTCATCATGTCAAGACTAGCGAACCCATGCGTCATTATGTTAAGACTAGCGAACCCATGCGTCATCATGTAAAGACTAGCGAATCCATGCGATATCATGCTAAGACTAGCAACCCCTGCCATGAATGGGTTCTCTAATCTTGACATGATCCAAGAAACCTTTCAGAATCACGCTGTCCAATCAATTTTTGTGACTACCTTACTTGATCTTTATGGAGCGGCAAGTTCAGATGGATTTTATGTGTACATATATTTATTTATTGATTTACTTATTTCCTTTTCTACTTAATGTGTTCATTTCTTGCTCCTGATCACCTGACAAGTAAAGAAAAAAAAAGATAAAATAAGTACGTATATATCGATTCATAACTCACCGTCTTTTTTTTTTTTTCTGCTGAAGTGTGTTTACATGTATCATATTATATAATACTAATATATCAAACTTTGGTAAATCGACTTCCCCTAGAGTCAAAAATACCACCACCACCACCCCAACACTGCCACTGCCGCCCTCCACCACGCACCAGTGGGCGGGGTGAGCGGTGTGGCGCAGGCTGTCCGGGATGTGACGGCTCCGTGACGCTTCTGGCTGTTCCCTTCATGTGGTTTCTGTGTATTGTTTTTTTCCTTATACCTTTCTGACACGGTTTGACTGGGCTACGAGTGTGAGAGGTGTGTGCATGAGTGTGTGGTGCTTTGTTGGGGCTAGCCTGTGTAGGACTGTTGGTGTCCTATAAAGATAGTTTTATTCTTTACAAATTCACCAGTAGGGACGAAGAGGTAGCCACTTTACTACAGTTTGGTAAGGACAATGTTTAGACGTGTTAGATGATACGGAACTTGTGCTAGGTCTAAACTGCATCGCGGGAGTCCTGTGCTCTCTCAGCCGCAGACGCTCTTCAAAAGGCATGGGCAGGTAGTTCTATCCAGCGCTTTCTGTAGTCCCGCAAACTTTTTTAGTTACCTCATCAGACCCGAAAACACCTGAGATAGATAGATAGATAGATAGATAGATAGAGAGAGAGAGAGAGAGAGAGAGAGAGAGAGAGAGAGAGAGAGAGAGAGAGAGAGAGAGAGAGAGAGAGAGAGAGAGAGAGAGAGAGAGAGAGAGAGAGAGAGATGGCCTTTCCTATGATACCTTAGATGACTGCTTTGCTGATTACAGTGAGCGAAATGAGTCAACCTTAGCGGCTCCAATACATAATACACTCCTCATATTTTCTACCTGGCCAGCCCTCTCCTCGATGACGTCACGGGAGAGTCTGGGAAGAGAGTGATCGGCGCTGACGTTGAGAGAATTATGAGCACGAGGGCGTTGATGGAGTTATGAAGACGAGGATGTGGGGACGAGGTATAAGGAAGAAGGATCTGGTGATTTATTCTGTTCATTTATTCATTAGTGATGTTAAGAAGTTAGTTTGGTTCAATGAATCTTCTATCCCTTAGGAAGTTTTAGTGTTTTCAAGGGTGGTTTCACTAGACTGGTTTATTTGCCATCTATGGAGAAAACACACAAAGAAACCTGATCTCTAGAGTCTTTTAAAACAATCATTATGAAAGTCCAAAGCATTTCAAAATCTAGATATGGAATGTGAGTGGATCGGAAGGAGAAGAGGAAAAAATATAGAGATTAGAATATTAGTCTCTTTCTCTCCTTTATCTTCTTTAGGAGAGTTTAATTTGACTTACATTTCTTATGCTGCTCAGTCCCTCTTGTGTGTTAATCTGAAGTGCCATAAGAAAAAGGAACACAAACGCAAAACAATGATAAATAACAAAAGATAAAATAGATAAATGAAAAAGAAAGAATAAAAGAATAGATACAAGAAATAAAAAAAATGAATCCTCACTAGACTTGGCCACCCTTTGAGGCACACACACACACACACACACACACACACACACACACACACACACACACACACACACACGTTTTCATAACCCTCAAAATATTACCATCATTAATCGCCAGAATGCTCACTTCATCTCTTTCCTTTTTCCTCATAACCACACTGAGGCACTCTGACTTCTGCGGCGGCTAGATCACTCTAGAATAGATAATAATAATAAACACAGCCGCACGAATCTCTTATTGAATGTTGCGCAGTACTGAAACTATTCCTTATATAGAGTGAAATTATATGTTTTAGTCGCATTGACAGAAGCTGTGGTGTTCAGAGATACATATTAACCCTCATGATGCAGGTGGGATGTTGAAACCTATATGAAATATTCTCTTGTAATTTATATCGTGAAATGAAAAATGTTTCGGCAGATGATATTATTAAACATTACACGTAACTCATTAGTTGTTATAGGACAGCCATATATCTAAAAAAAAAAAAAAAAAAAAAAAAAACCCTGATCATATCCCAGTGTAGAACAAAAAGTTATCGCATTCAGGATGTTGAATATGTCAAGCTTTATCTACTGCAACAATCGCTGGAGAGTGTGTAGTTTAAACGCTGATAAAGTTGATTATTATCCAAGACGTGAAGAGAAAGTGAGACAAAAATGATGTAACGCACTTTGCTGCAGAACGAAGGAAAAAATAGGGACGAAGAAACAGACAGCAAAATAAGATAACTCAGAGAGAGAGAGAGAGAGAGAGAGAGAGAGAGAGAGAGAGAGCGGATGGTGGATGGTCAGTAGGGTGTGCACGGTGAGGGAGGGAGGACGCGCCTCATCCTCCACGCTCGATCAACAGGTACCACAACTCCGTCCGTATCTCCTCCACCCAGGTAAAGTCCTGACGACAGCGTGGCATGGTTCCCCTAAACACGCCTTCTGCCCCAGCCCTTCCTGACACCGCGGCTGAGTGGTGCACGTTAATGGTAGTGGTGGTGGTGATGGTGATGCTGGAGTGGGCGGCGGCAGGTCGTGACGCCGCGCTTCACCAAAATGGAGGGTCAAAATGCCTTTTACTCTTTAGTGGGAGAGTGATCGGTGCCTCCTGACGGTGCAGTAGCAGAAGGGTGTATCGAGGAGACATACACACAGCAGGAGGAGGTGGAATGCTCGCCTGGTCTCTGTCTCGTCACTGATCACTCAAAAGAACTGGTTACTCTGCCGTCAGTCTGCATTCGTGACTCACCAATGGCCACTCAGCATACTGCACGTAGGGACTTTTCCGTCTTGCATTCTTCTCTGAACGAGTGTCTGGAAAGGCGGCGCAGACAAGAGACTTGAGGTATTCAGGGATGGGAGGCCGGGCGTGTGCATCCTGACGACACATAATCACTACGCAATCACATGCTGCTCTCTGCTGTTAGAATGTTTAGTCTCTCCTTCGCTGTGGTGATTTGGCTTACATAATGACCTCCCCTCACGTGCCTGTCTAAATCGATCGTCGTTATGAAGATAATGAGATCGTAAAAAGTTGGCGCCACCACACGTCACCGCAGTAAAGTAATCATTCACCACTGGATCAAGACTCAGGGAAGGTGTCAGCATACAGGTTTCTTTATGAACGTGTCCCTTCCTATTAAACAACTGACGGCGCACGATCTGGATCTTTGGTATTCTTTTAAAAATCACCATTTCCATTACACCATTCCCCTATTCCCTTGTCTGTACCTTCATGAACCTTAGTACATAGTCACTTTCCACCTCGAGTACAGGAGTTTACCCTTCACTGCACTAAGCGGAGAAGGTTCTTGACTCAAGCTATAAACCTCGCTGCTTTTGCCGCTCCTCACCACGCGTTGACCGGGAGTTCGTACCCATTCCTCGCGCGGCGAGGCACACTGACAACACGGGAATGACAAGGCTAATCCCTGGCAGCAAGAGTCTTCATCACTTAAAAAAATACCTCGAGTCTCATCCGATAAGACAGCGTGTGAGGCTCTTGCAAGGCAGGGGAGGGGGACCACACGAGACTTATGATGGATGGAATGAAATAATTATCATCTGTTACCACTCCCCTCATCTCTCTCATCAAATAATGTAAAGGCACGGTATCTGTAATGAAAACTGGCGTGTGTATGTGCTGAAATACTCGCATAGTCTCACATTTTGATTAGCGTCTCTTGCAAATTATAACGTATCTGCCTGGTTTTAATGGGGCACGTAGAGACACGGGTTTTACATTAGAGAAGAGAGGACTTGATTATAGAGAGTGTAATCTACAAGGTGTGTAAAAGTACCTACCTCTCTTTGTTCTTCTCGTCGCTCTGGGACAAATGATGCTGTTGACTTCCTCGTAACAAAAGAAGGTGTCAATTAATTTATTTTTCTTTCCTCCTTTTTCTTTTTGCTCGAGTTTATGCTTTAAGATGAAGTGCTGTCTGTCTGTCTGTCTGTCTGTCTGTCTGTCTATTTGCCTGTCTATCTACTTGCTTCTATATTGATTCTCCGCTTTTTTTTTTTCTAAGTGTACAGACAGACAAAGCAGAAAGGTTTATGATTGATCTGTTCTCTTTACTATCTGTAAGTCTATCTGAATCTCTGTCTGTCTGTTTGTCTATCTGTTTGTATCCTTGCTTTTTCTGTCTGCTTTTTTGTCTGCCAACACGAAAATTAGATAGACTCTCTCTCTCTCTCTCTCTCTCTCTCTCTCTCTCTCTCTCTCTCTCTCTCTTCTTGGGTTAAAGCTGAAATCAAGCCGACAAACGAATGGGCCTCGAGAGCTGATCGGTCTCATTATGCTCCACAAAAACGAGGAAAAAGGAAAGGGTTCTTGAAACAATTGTGTGTGTGTGTGTGTGTGTGTGTGTGTGTGTGTGTGTGTGTGTGTGTGTGTGTAGCTTTCTTCCAATGACTCTTTGCAGTCTGATGAGAAAATTTTGTGTTCGGAAAGGAAAAAAAAAAAGAGAAATAAAAATGATAAAGAGCAAATGAATAACAACAACAATCGATTGGTGGGGACATTGACATAGAGGCGACTCTCTCTCTCTCTCTCTCTCTCTCTCTCTCTCTCTCTCTCTCTCTCTCTCTCTCTCTCTCAATTAAGGTTAAAACACAGGTCATTACGTAAAATCATGACATACTCGAGCCTCCACCACTACCACTACCACCATCACCACCACCACCACCACCATCACCACCACCACCACCACTCAGACCACGAAGAGTAAAAAAAAAAAAAGTAGTGTAAATATATAACTGCAGGCACAGGAGGGTCACCACCACCACCACCACCACCACCACCACCACCACCACTACTACCACCACCACCACTACTACCAACACCATCATAACCAAACAATAAACACCTTCGCCATCATCACCACTACTACCACCGTCATCCAACATTATCATCACCATGAGTCACCACCATTGTCCCACACCACTGTCAACACCAGCATCACTACCATCACCACCACTACCAGCACCAGTCGAAACCATTATTATTATTAGTATTAACACCTCCGTCATCATTTAACACCAGTCATCACCTCACAGCATCTCCATCCGTGATTAACTGCCAACACTATCATCATCATCATCATCATCATCATCATCATCATCATCATCATCATCATCGACATTGTAGGGAAGTGGGTACGAGACAAAGGCGTCTATAGAATCGTGGTCTAAGAAAACAAAAGGAAATAAGATAAAGAAAAAAAAAGGAAATGATATAAAGTCAGCTTATAGACAAGTTCAGATAGAATATGAAGAGAGAGAGAGAGAGAGAGAGAGAGAGAGAGAGAGAGAGAGAGAGAGAGAGAGAGAGAGAGAGAGAGAGAGAGAAACTTGTGTAAATTTCCTCTTTGACTTAATGATTTTTTATACTGTAGATAGGCGTTTGTTTCTTTTAGTGGTCTTTTTTTTTTTTTTTCAAAGCTACACGGAGACTCACTCCTCAAGCTATAATGATGAGGTGTTTTACATTTTCTCTTTCTTGACATTTTCTGAAGTGTTTGACTTTGAACGTTAATTTCCTGCATTACACCTCCTCACCTGGCGGGCTTCAGTTTTCTTTTTCTTTTCGTGTTCTGAGTGATAAAAGAATAATCTGTCGCAGGATAAAGACACACACACACAAAAAAAAAAAACAATAACAACAACTTAACGTGTTGTTTTTTAATGTTCCTGGTCGTTCGTTATCAGTTATTACCTATTTATTTATGGCTCTTGTAGGGGAGAGGGTGACGTGCTCCCAACACACACACACACACACACACACACACACACACACACACACACACACACACACACACACACGTTAATATGAACAAATATATTATACATACAGAAAGGACAGTTTCAAATACCGCCTCACTTTTTCTCTGCACAACAAGGGCCAGTACTGATGAGTTCTCTTTACCTTTGCGTGTCCTCTGGGAAAACATGTTCGGTCTGCCACTTATTCCCTATCCCTGTTTTTTTTTTTCATCACACTTCACTGCGATCCCTGAGAGGATTTAAAACGTTTTCGTGGATGAAGAATAAAAATCTGATCTGGGATATTAGTTTGGTAATTTCATCAGCTTTTGAAAACTAATCAGTCGACCGATCTTTTATGGATGTCCTTACTTTTCTTCAACATTCATTATTTCCCACCTTATTCCGCCATGATATTTGTTTTATTTATGAAGTTTCGCTTTAGGAAATTTATGGAACATTTCAGATTGTGAATTTCGACACTTTCTTTTGTTATACAAATTCTAAACATTATGCGAGTATAAGTAGATTATATTTCGCTGGATGTCGAAATAATATTAGCATATCATGTTGTGTGATTAACATTTGTTATTCTCACAATATGTTTAAATTTATAAAATTTATCGTTGTTCCCGGTGTTGCACGCTTGTCCCTCGCTGGGTCGCAGTTTTACATCTTTTATTCTTTTCAATACATACAGGTGCTACATTATCCCTGTGCTTGTGTGCTGTTGGCGTGAGGTCACAGGTGCGGTGCACAGGAGGCAGGTCGCTCACCTGTTAGCATCACAGCGACACAAAATACTCTTCCTCATATAGTACACACTTCACACCGCTGAGGAAATTTCTACAGGCACCTTTATTACTCTTTCAAGGCCATCCGTCCTCTATACTTCCCATAGCACCGTGCCGCGTCGCCCCGGGGAGCTGAAGCCCTACCACTGCCACCATTCAGAGTCTCCTGGCACCCTGCAGACACAGATGGCTCTCCCTGACTACTCCTTCCCTCCCTTCCTTTCCCTTTCTTCTCCATACCAAGACGAGCAGCACTACAATATTTTCCTGCCTGACCTCACGATCTGTCTTGGGGATCTGGGCGGTCGTGCATATTGGTCTCCGCCCCTCGCTGCTGCCTGCCCTAAACCGCTTAGCTTCAACTCGCTCCTCCACACTCCGACCACTGCATCCTCCTTCTCCTCTTCCTCCTTCTCCTCCTCCTCTTCATCCTGGCCTCTGTCGCGCCTCTTCAATTTCTATCAAAGCGTCCGTAGTAAAGTTCACGCGCTTTACGGGACGCTCATTCTCGCCTACACGGATCCGTCTCTCTGGTGACATTTCTCTTCCCCCGCTAAACTTTTCCTCCTCTTCTTCCGTGAGCGGCGTGGGAGGGACGGATGGGCGGACGCAACTTATGGATAAAACCTCATGAATGATAAACGACTCGAGGTGGGAGGATGTTTCTTGGAGCTCATATTCCTTCTTGCAGTTGACTTTCTTTCCCTTTCTTCCTTCTGTCTGTCTCACTCCTCTACCCTCTCCTCCCTTCTCTCTCTCTCTCTCTCTCTCTCTCTCTCTCTCTCTCTCTCTCTCTCTCTCTCTCTCTCTCTCTCTCTCTCTCTCTCTCTCTCTCTCTCTCTCTCTCTCTCTCTCTCTCTCTCTCTCATCATAATTATATTCCTCTTCTTTCTTACTTTTCTCCATCTTCAAACCTTTCTAATATTCTTTCCATCTCCTCCTCTTCCTTCTTCTCCTCCATGTTTCATTTTCATCTTCTATGGTTGTGTATTGAGCTTTCACAGACACTCTTTCTTCTCTTCCTCTTTTTCCCTCTTTCTGTCTTTCTCTTCCTTTTTTTCTCTCCATCCTTTATCCCTTTTAATATTTCTTCTTCATCCAACACGTTTTATTTTATCCTCTATGGTGATGTTTCCAGCTTAGACTCATGCTTTTATCCCTCTCATTCCTCCGTCTTTCTCCTCTCACCTTTTTCTCTATTTCTTATACCCGTCAGACAACCGCTTCCTTCTTCCTTTTCCATCATTTTGGCCTTCTGTGGCGCTGCGTTCAACTTAACACTCTTCTTTCCCATCCTTTCCTTTCTCCCTATCTTTCCCGTCCTGTCTTTCCCTTCCACTCATTTCTGTTTTCTCTCCTCTCACACTACCGCCTCCTTTTTCTCCTCCTCCTCCTCCACGTTTCAATTTAGTCTTTCTTAGAGTTATATTCGACGTACGTGATCCGGGGCGAAAGAAAAAGCTTGTTAAACGTGAGCACACTAAACCTCGCAGGATGGATCGACAATACTACTACAAGGGCCCAGCGAGAGGAGGGGGGCTTAGTGGCTACACGCGGCGCAAAAATGGT
>NC_059304.1:8642443-8662443 GCF_017591435.1 Portunus trituberculatus | reverse complement strand
CTAGGACGAAAAAAAAAGAAAGACATACACATAAAAAAATGGAAATAATAACAAAAAAAGAAATAAAGGAATGTACAAAAGCAAAGAAAATAAAACTGTAGAAGACGAAGAAGAGAGGAAGCAGAAGATGACGCGAGGAGGTCAGCGAGGGGAGTGAGGATGTTAGCAGCGACAGGTGAGGTCAGGGGAAGGGCGCGTGGAGGCCGACAGCAGCTTAGGAGGCTCACGGAGAATTGAGGGAAGCGAAGGGAAGCGAAGGGAAGGGAAGGGGAAAGGAAGGTTGAGAATGCCATGACTAACAGGAAGGAACCATGAGATAAATAAGAAAGAAGAGTAAGTGGAGTGAGAGATGAAGTAAGAGAAGGAGTAAGAACAGTAAGGTGAGGGTGCCAGTGGAAGAATATAAGTGCCAGAGGAGACAGACGGTGCCAAGGGACGGCTGGGGGAAGGGTCACAGTAATGGCCGCCGGAGTGTCAACAAGACCATCAATCGTGCAAAGTTTACCTTCCGTCCCAGGCCAGTTTGTCCCCACATACACCACCTCCCCTCTTAATTACCATCCCCTCTGCCTCCTGCTCCCTCACTGCCACCCTTCCCCTCCACCCATTGCCTCCTCGCCTTGTCCATTGTTTGTTTCCCCGCACTGATCTCCTCACCTGGTCTGTCTCAGCGTCACTGCCTTCCTGTCCGTGAGCTGTGGTTTGCCTCTCCACTTCATCCCCTTGTTACGTCTCTTTATCTACTCTTACTGTGATCTTTTCGTTTGCTTATCTCCATTGTTCCCTCCTTTGCCTCCCTGTTTCTCCCACCCCCCTTTTTTTTCTTTCATCTGTCCCCTGCTTTTAGTTCTGATTCGTTTTTTCACTTGTTTATTATCATCTTTAACGACTCTTACTCTACTTCTGCAGTAATCTCGTTTGTTTTTCACCGCTCTTCTCTCTCTCTCTCTCTCTCTCTCTCTCTCTCTCTCTCTCTCTCTCTCTCTCTCTCTCTTCGTCATTTTGCTTTCCTCAAGTTGTAATTCGTCTTTCCACTTGCTTATCTCTTTTATTTCGTCTCCTTGTCCATCCAACTGTATATTTTTCTTTCTATTGTCCCTTCTAGTCTCTTAATCTTCACTATTCACTCTTTCGTCTCCTTCTCACCCTTATCTGTCGGCGAATTCTAGGTATAATTCGTCTTTCCGCGTACTTATCGTTTTTACTGCGTCTCCTTGTCTATTCACCTAATGCTCCTCCTCCCGTTTATTAATCTCCACTGGTCTCTCCTTCGTCTCCTTGTCTCCCTGCTTTTCTCTTTACAGATTCAAGTAGTAATCCATCATTCCATTTCCTCATTTCGTTTTGTTACTTCTCGTGTCATCCCTCTTGCAATAATCTCATCAATTTATCTCTGTCTCTCTGTTTCATGTACATTGTTTTTATTTATTTATTTTTTTTATTTTGCGTCTCTTCGCGTCTTTATCAGTCCCCACCCTTTTGTCTTCTCGTCCATTCATTTCCGCGTCCGTCTCGTCCCCATCATTGCTTGTCAGTACTCCCAGAATTCCTCCCATCTTGTTCACAGTGCTGTACTACGAACTAATTCTTATTGAGGCAACGGAAGACGAGTAAACTGAGCAACGTTTTTAATTACGCCAACCGAGTGAGTGGCTTTCCTCAAGTTCTTGAGAAAAAGAAAAGTGAAATAATCTTCCCACAAGTTTCATTTCCCCCTGGACTTTTGCCGTTCAGACGTATTTTTCTCTGTCGGAGCAAGGAGAGGAGGAGGAAGGAGGAGGAAGAGGAGAAGGAGGAAGAGGAGAAGGAGAGGGAGAAGGAGGAGGAGGAGAAGGGGAAATATGGAGAGAAGAAAGAGGATAATATGTTTTGCATCAGGATTCATGAGACTCGAAAAACAGGGAAGAACAGAGGGTGGAAATTAGAAGAGTCTGCCATTAAATATCAGAAACCAATGAATTCTGAGTTAACTAATGTAAGTCTACCTCGAAAATGGAAGCCAGAGGAGACGAGTAAGAGGCGCAGGCGGAGACAGAGGAGGAGGAGGAGGAGGAGGAGGAGGAGGAGGAGGAGGAGGAGACTTCAGGAAAGAAGAAAAGGAAATAAAACAGAAGGGCTTGAGAAAGATGGAAAAGGTGGGAAGGAGAAACAGATGTGTGAGGGGATGTCTGGAAGGAGACTGAAGACACTATAAACCCCTGGGGTGTATGTCTGTGTGTCTGTCAGTGCGTCTGTGCGTGGTTTACGTGTGTGTGTGTCTGAGTGTCATTGTCCTTTCCGAGATTCAGTGATATATTTGGCATGCAGAACAGTGATACCTCTTGCGGTGTGCAGCTCTGGTTTCTTTCTCTCTTATTCTCTTTCCTCATGCTACACACGTACATGGACACACACGCACACACACGCACACACACACACACACACACACACACACACACACACACACACACAGATAGATATATTCTTTATTGGCCACAAAATATGAGGACTAAATAAGACGTAATGAATATATATTAAATTATTGTCCATAGAAAAATCATCAGAACAACGTATACAGTAATGGATAATTCGATAGAGGAGAACATAAGTATCAAAACACACTAGGAAAAAATAACAACAATGAAATAAAAACATGATTTGCTTTGAATATTCTAAAAGTGATACGCTTCCATCCATTTCTCCATTCCCTTATCTTACCACTACTGATTCACCATTTATTGTAATCCTGGCCTTGTTTTACCACCAGAAACTCACCACTCAGAAACATCCATTACTTCTGACAATATAGATTCACCACATTTTCGTATCCCTTTCTTCTTTTACCACGAGACACTCACCACTCAAACATATCCTTTACAACACTCAAGATTCACCACTCATTCTGATATTCTTTTTCTTCTACCACAAAAAGACTCACCACTCAGACACATCTCTTTCCTCTGACAATATAGATTCACCACATTTTCGTAACCCTTTCTTCTTTCACCACAAGATACTCACCACTCAAACATATCTTTTCTAACACAACAAATTCACCATTCATTCTGACCAATTTTTTTTTCTTCTACCGCAAGACATTCGCTACTTGAGCATCTTCTTTCCTTTTTACACTACATATTCACCACTCATTCTGCTTCTATCCTTCTTTTACCACAAGACACTCAGTACTCAAACAGACCCTTTCCTTTTGAACACTATATATTCACCAATCATTCTGCTTCTATCCTTCTTTTACCACAAAACACTCAATACTGAAACAGACCCCTTCCTTCTGAACACGAGGGATTCACAACATATTCAGATCCTTCACACCCACTCAACTCAATACAGCCCTCGGCCTTTCTTCGCCTCGTCTCACCTGCCTTGCCCATCTCAGTGTAGGCGACTGTCAGCGGTGAACAATAAAGTCAATTAAGTTAAAGTGGTGGTGGAAAGGTGTCAGATGGACGGGGAATGTTTGCCTGGCGATCAGCGTGGCCACCTCTGATGAGAGTTTCCAGCGGCAGGCGTCAGATGCAACATTGATTTCTTTATTTGCCTAATTATATCCCAGAAATAGACGGAAGAGGAAAAGTGGAGAGTGGCAGGGAAGACAGGACTCGACTGTGTGTGTGTGTGTGTGTGTGTGTGTGTGTGTGTGTGTGTGTGTGTGTGTGTGTGTGTGTGTGTGTGTGTGTGTGTGTGTGTGTGTGTGTGTGTGTGTGTCACGTCCTTCTGTATGTCACCCACCATGCCAAACTTCATTCTCTCTCTCTCTCTCTCTCTCTCTCTCTCTCTCTCTCTCTCTCTCTCTCTCTCGGTAAGGTCAGAGGAACATGGATCTGTGAGCGTGGTAGTGGATTTATGTCACTCTCATGCTTTCTCCACCCCAGCATTTTATCTCTCTCTCTCTCTCTCTCTCTCTCTCTCTCTCTCTCTCTCTCTCTCTCTCTCTCTCTCTCTCTCTCTCTCTCTCTCACTCACTCACTCTCACTCTCTCTCTCTCTCTCTCTCTCTCTCTCTCTCTCTCTCTCTCTCTCTCTCTCTCTCTCTCAGCTTGGGTCTATTTAAGAACATTTACAGAACAATTTTCTCCATCCTCCGTGTGGCCTCAATGTCCACCTCATCTCCATGGCCTTTATGAAGACTCCCTCATTGTTTAAAGCTGAGAGATTCCGTGCAGTTGCGAAAACTTCTTTTTTATTGTCTTTGGACACCGCTAGTCTTCTGTTGATCCCTCTTGGTTTCCTCTTGCCTCATTTACTTCATCACTCCTCTTAAAAGACTTAAAAGATCCAATCCTCGTGTTATCCTCCCTTCCGTGCGTCTCAAGGGTCTGCGAGAGGGACTAGTTTGTTTGTTTGTCTCCCCCTCACGACTCCTCTTTTCACCGCCTGGCTGCCTGCGGGGCGTGTCCTGGCGAGCACCGAGGGGGAAGCCGCAGCGGGAACTTGGTAATTTTAGAATGCGTCTCAAGTCTGACCTTTGAAAATCATTAGCTGCTGAAAGTGTTATCGTATCTACATGTTTTTTTTTTTTTTCAAGTGTGTTATTCTCCCTAAAACGTGATTGACTGCATATTTCTACGTATAGTACATTTATGGATATATTATGTCACGAGCGGTAATACGGGGACACATTTTAGTCCCTCTAAACATCATATCTTCAATCTATACTTCTTTTTGCACATCACGTTATTCTTTATAATGTTTTATTTGTGCCTAGATTGTTTATTTCATCTCCAACTGTGCTTCCTTCCTCACACTATCTTCTTTTTGAACTTCTTCCACCAAATTTATTTACACATTCTATCTCCAATTGTGCTTCTTCTCATACATCGTTCCCTTATTAATGTTTTTATACCAAAATTATTTACATGTCCCATTTTATTTTCGCGCAACCTTTTTTCTTCTTAATCTCCTTCACAACACAACCTTTCTATCCTCACGTGAAGCAATGCGGTGCTCGGTCGCAAAGTTCCCGTATGCATTTTCAAATGAAGCGGTTGATTATCCTCCTGCTTGATTACACTGAGGCATTACACGAGTTGCCGGGTCAGCTTCTTCAGATGTGGCCCGGAATAATGATTTGCCGGCAGCCTTAAGAGTGATGGATGGACAGCTGAGTTTGCGTGGTGTCAGCTGATTGCTTTGGCTAAGAGTCAAGCCGAGGGAGACAATGGCAGTCAGTAAGGCTAATTGCTTCATTTCCCATCTCGCATGAAAATGATCCGAATTAACTTACACTCAGCAAAAGCAACAGTATAATGGTCTCGTCCCTAAAGGATCACACCAAATGGTCAAAGAGAAATTTAGAAAACCCACGGTTAAGTTAGATATGATTCACAGCGCAGCGACGAAACGAGATAATGAGACGTAAACATTAACATGGTCTCTCCTCGCTCCGTCTCACTTCGCCTCGTCTCTTCCCTCCCCTGCACCGGCTCATTTCATCTTTATTAAACTTATCAAAAGCTTCACAATGCCCGTATCCTTCCACACCTTATAGATTTGTTGATCACACATTCCAACCTCCTTGCCTCGTATCGCCTTGCCTCGCAGCGCCTCCCCCCTCGACCCATTTACACGCCTCCACGCCAGGCAGAGGTCAGGAAGTAAAAAACAGTAAAAAACACGATGAAAAAAGAAAAAAACTCATATTCCCACTTTAATATTGAGTTGGACAGAAGCAGTAGGAGGAGGTGGAGGCAGACTGCTGAGGGAGGAGAGGGTTCACTTTGAGGTTCCACTGATGAGTTTCCCTTCAGGCTGGATAGGTTTCAGGCCATCACGCATTGAAATGACCTGCCCCGCAACACAGCTAGTCGTGGGAACTGTGTCGTGTAAAGGTCATGCATATATAAATGATTATTTCGACGAGTGACCGGTTTTCTCTTTTCAGTTCTATTTTTTTCTTTTATGCGCAACCTTGTATAAGTGTGAGTGTTCGCTCCCCCTTTACAGCTGGCGGTCACGCCGCCAACGCCACCAACGCCACCACTGCTACGTGATGCCAATTCCAACTACGTAGTACAGTTATGCAGTGGTGGACACTGATGGACAGGCCACAGCGACCATCAAACTAAAACCTCTGTCGTTTGTTTTTGTAATTTCTATTGCTATTATTAATACTGGCCCTACTACTATCACTACTGCTGCTGCTGCTGCTGCTGCTGCTACAACTACTGCTACTGCTACTACTACTACTACTACTACTACTACTACTACCACTACTACTACTACTGTGACAACTACTACTACTACTACTACTACTACTACTACTACTACTGACTACTACTACTACTACTACTACTACTACTACTACTACTACTACTTCTACTAGTACTTCTACTGCTGCTGCTGCTGCTGCTGCTGCTGCTGCTGCTACTACTATTACTACGATTACTACTACTACTTTTACTGTTACCACCACTTATACTAGCTAGCTACTATTGTTACTGGTACTACTTTTAATACTGTCATCATAGTAAACTATATAGCTATTATCATTCTTCTTCTTCTTCTTCTTCTTCTTCTTCTTCTTCTTCTTCTTCTTCTTCTTCTTCTTTTTCTTCTTCTTTATCTTCCTGTTTTTTTTTTTTTATACCATGTGGGCTTTTCACGGGAATTTATGAGCTAAAGGGGATACGTATTAAGGGTACCTCCTATCTCAAAGCCCACCCGCTAGGAAACCGTTGCCCCGAGTGAGGAAGCCCAACCTACACTCAGACCGTAGACAGGATTCGAACCCGTGCGCTTGGAGACCCCTCGGATCCCAAAGCACGCACGGATCCACTGTTGTTGTTGTTGTTGTTGTTGTTGTTGCTGTTATTTTGAAAATCATCTCTATTGCAACCATTATCATCATCATCATTATCATCACTATTATAATTTTTGTCATTAACATGCCATCACCACTGCCACCACCATGACCATCAAAACAACAACAGGAAGACGAGCCTTCTCCCTCCAGTCAAAGCTAAATTAATGTCAACAAATAATGTATGTTGTGTGTGTGTGTGTGTGTGTGTGTGTGTGTGTGTGTGTGTGTACGCGTCATCCAGTGTGTGTGCGAGCGTGCGCGGCCTAATAAACCTCTCTTCACTGGTGCATTTATCGACATTTTACCAAGTGACTCAACAACACAAGAAAATAATTAAAGGCATATTTTTTATCAATTCCCATTCGTGTGTTGGCGTTTGCAATACAAGTCCATTAATTAATTTCTCAATGGAGCCTTTGTCAGTACGGGCGGCAGCGCTCGTCTGAAAGGGAAGCTTTTAAGTGTCTATAGAGTGCTCGGGTCAAGAAAATACACGTATCTAGAAACTCGTACTTTTGTCCACACATTATCAAAAACTTTCGGCGCGAGGAAACATTGCATGGGAGGTAAATTCATGTTTATTGAAGCTTCACGACGAGCCATTAATACTGCAACTATTTTTAACAGACCTACGCAAGTTTTGAGAAAAAGAAATAGGTTAATGAAAGCGGCTTGTGGCTATGTTTAGAGATAATTGTACAGCTCACCGAAATACCGCCATGCTGTAAGTTTACACGATCTAGTATTTCAGCAACTCCCCCTCACATATCTGGTCCCCGCAGACTGAAATTATCGTCCTCTGGTGTTAATCAATAATTGCGTGATGGAGGGTAATTGCGCGATCGGCTACGTGCGCACCCAGGCATCTTACGTTTCTTTTTTTCTCCTCTTTGGGACGCTGCCCTTCCCGGAACCACCTGAAGGAGGAAGCGCAGTAGGGATGAGGGGCGTGGCTGTATTGGTAAAATGATACAAACGCATGATATGTTCCTGTGTCAAAAGGACAGCACATATTCAGTGGATACTCGCCGCTCACAGTTTCCACGAAGAGTTCCGTAATCCAGGCGTCCGTCCACGTCATTCTTTAGTTCCTTTTGTTCGCCTCTCCTACCTGCATGCCGTAATTTAAGCGGATCTTTACTAGGAGTTTCTTGCGAAGGTTCTTGTTATAATGCTTCTCTGTTTTGCTTTACCACTTCATCCTCCTTTGTCTCGCCACTTGCCTGTTATTGTGCCAGTGCCACCCAGCTGATCCACCGCCCCGGCTGTCCCACCGCCCCTGCTGCCCCACCGCTCCACTGCTCAACATCCCGCCACTCCACCGTCCCCACGACCCGCTACCCACCCATCTTGCCTGTCACCTCCCTGTCCCCCGCCATCCACCTTCTCAGCCGCTCCGCCATGTCGCAGTACGGGTCTTTTGAGGGTCATTTTTATTATTCATGTTCTCTTGATTGGGTTGCTCATCCTGACGCGTAGACTCGCTTGTTTACTGCTAGCAGGCGGCGCTCCCTCCACCCAAGCATTATCACAGCCAGAGTTGAAGCTTTATATTTTCATACACTTGGATTTCTTGTGTCGTGTTCCTAGCACCAAACAGATGATATATGTCCTCACAAACGGCGTCACCCAGCACCCCAAGGACACCTCTTAATTCAATTCCTTTAATGAATTTCATGTTCAATATACTTCGGCACGCCCGATGAGAAAAATATGATAACATTTCTGATTAACTGTTGGTTTTTCAGAGAACTGAAGTTTTTTGTTGATTAGACGATGTGATCAACGAGTCGAACATAAAGCAGAATGATTCCATGGCCACCAAAATGGAGGCCAAACATCACAATGGAAACTAATTAGTCAAATATGACAAAGTTCATACTAATGAGCAGCTCTTCAAAATAAGAATGATTTGTCATTCTTTCTTCCTCATGGGTGGCATTTCAAAACAAGGTCCACGATCATTACGCGGAGTGCTGAGTTTATGATTAATCTCACGTCCTTCAGTAGGCGGGGCTGAGCAATAGCCACCGAGTGATGAGGTCCTGACAAAAGAGGTGCTGAAGACATGGTGGTATCACGGCACTGTATTATTTAATCAAGACGACAAAATCATCCAAAGATTGCTGAAACACTGTGAAATACAACTCTGAGACGAACGATGTCGCTTGTTAGGAATTCTGCGAAAAGACTTGCATTCCCTCGACACAAACATGATTATGATTCTGCTGTGTTTTCTGTGTAACGCTGCCACTGCCACCAACACCTCACGAGTTCTTGGTTTTGTGCACACGCACACACACACACACACACACACACACACACACACACACACACACACACACACACACACACACGTCTCATCAACAAGAAATATTTACAAACTTTTACTCTGACGACTGCTATTTGCTGCTCCCACCACCACCACCACAGCCACCACCACGAATCCTTCCCTTCCTTTCCCTTCAGCTGTGGCATTCTGATCGCCTCCGAAATCAGTTCCTCTTTCACCCCCTACACATTTAAAAGTTAAACAAAACGATTTACAACTTTACGATGAATGGAACACATTTGAATATTTCCTCGGCGTGTTGTGGTGAACGAAACTTGCAGATGACTCACGCGGGTTTCACTGAATAACTAATCATCTGTGAAGAGAGAAGATTCTTACTTTTAATGGAGGTGGGAGGTGTTACGCACAACTTTTCTTGTATTTCTTACACAAGTCTCGATAAATCAGAATAAATAGAAAACATCACTTCTAAAATAGACAAAGAGGACAAAAAACCAAAGTGACTTTCAGATTATGAATAGTACGTCTCACATCTCATAAGGAATAAAAAAAAAACACACAAGAAAGTATATCACTGCAGATGTACTCCTAGATTCACTCAGCCTTAAGTGGGTACAAGTATACAGTGACTGACTGGGAAGGATAAAGACAGTGCCGAAAGAAACTGACTACCCTATCATACACAGTTTCTGGTTTGGGTGGCGCTACCTCTCCATCGCCTACACTTCACATAACATCCTTCAAAACCTCAAAAACTCACAGATCCCCTTTCCTGAATGCACCAGAAATACAAGAATAAGTAAAACATTCATCACTGGCTGGGATAGGACTGCTGTGCGACAAAGGGTAGGGTAGAACTTAGCTGAGAGAGATAGAGTGAACAAAGGAAGGGGAGGAATGGGAGGGTGGTGGTGATAGTGACATGGGAGTGAAAGGGGAAAACTGGTAATCCCACTTACTTGCTAGATAAATTGTTGCTGTCGAGGGACTTATGGCGGGGCATCTGTTGCGTTAGTGGCGGCCAGGGCTGCGCGAGGCTCCACCAAGCTGTCAGGGGACAACACACATGTCCAGTTATGTCCTAAAGAGGAGTTTGTGTATATATGGATAGAGCACACGCAGTCATGCATGCACTCATATACACACTTACTCACTGACACACACACACACACACACACACACACACACACACACACACACACACACACACACACACACACACACACACACACACACACACTGCGTAGTGTAGTGGTTAGCACGCTCGACTCACAAACGAGAGGCCCGGGTTCGAGTCCCGGTAAGCGGCGAGGCAAATGGGCAAGCCTCTTAATGTGTGGCCCCTGTTCACCCAGCAGTAAATAGGTACGGGATGTAACTCGAGGGGTTGTGGCCTCGCTTTCCCGGTTTGTGTTGTGTGTTGATGTGGTCTCAGTCCTACCCGAAGATCGGTCTATGAGCTCTGAGCTCGCTCCGTAATGGGGAAGACTGGCTGGGTGACCAGTAGGCGACCGAGGTGAATTACACACACACACACACACACACACACACACACACACACACACACACACACACACACACACACACACACACACACTCTCTCTCTCTCTCTCTCTCTCTCTCTCTCTCTCTCTCTCCCTACGTTACTAGTCACTTCCCTTGATTACACGGCACCTTAACTTGCATCTTTCGTGAAGAAGATGAACAATTACGCCTAGATCAGTGACTAACTTTCCCTGTGAAGTATGGTCTCAATTATTCCTTGTGAAACTTACACTCACCTTTTACCTGAGGCTGAGCAAGAGTCACCCACTTCACCGCGCTCTGAGTTCTATCCCAGTATAAGGAACACCGTCACTCGCTGTCACTTTGTTGTGGTGCGATATTATCTTATTCCTTCTCGAGCGACGGTATGGGTATTGCTTTGGAAAATATAAGATAAGAGGACTACAACGTACCCGTGAATAACATGAACAGTCTCCGCAAAACACTTTAAGATTTCAAAGGACTTGCTGTGGTAAACATATCATTATAGAATGCCATGAAAGATTATTTTTATACCCTTTAATAAAAAAAAAAAAAATAAATAAATAAACATGGTAAAACGTAACCTTGATCGAAAACTCTCCATCACACTACAAAATCGTAAATAACTGGCTACAGCACGCATATTCTTGTATAAATGAAACCAACCCCTGCAGATAATACCTCATCGCTGTACAACTCAACCACTGGAAAAACCTGAAAAGTACGCACACATCCAAAAATATCCATAGTACGCACCCGCATCCAAAAACACTTGAAACTAACCCCTGAAGATGCCACCCCTCGCTGTGTCACTCCAGAACAGGTTTAAAGGATCAGAATGAGAGGTAACCAGACTGAGGGAGATACAATCCTGCTTACACGCACACTCATCTAACAAATCCAGGCCCCGTTATGCTCCATCTCCGTTTTTAATCCTCTAAGTCTGACGATCCAACAGACAACTTGAAGCTCCCAATGGCAGGCTGGAAGCTGGTTTATGGCCCCCTGAACTGCGGGTTGCTGCGAGCGGCGGAGTGTTGTCTGAGAAAGCTGGAGTTGTATCTTCTCAGTGCCACATTTTGGACCATATTTTGAAACAATTCTACACCGCAACTCTACTATATTTAAAAGACCATAGTTGAAGTTACAAGGATATTTCAAGCGTGTTTTATGGCTTTAGGTTAACGTAATTTCAACATCATCAGCCAGAGAAACGTTTATGAGAATCCCGATCATCTGTGGGGCCTGTGAAAATCTTCGTGGTGAGAGAGCAGTGTTTCAGAATACGGATATTTATTTCACTGAGTAGTTTAAGACCATTAGAAGTTTGAAGTGAGTGGTACATGAACGTAAATTACTCTCTCTCTCTCTCTCTCTCCTCAGTTCTCAGTATGTGGTTCCCCCTAACGTACACCTGCCATTCTAAGTACTTAATGCCTGCAGTTCTTTCTTTCTGTGTACGTGTGTATTTCGATGCTATTCAGGGGGTAACGGTGAACAATTAGAGTCGCACCAGAATAGTAAGCAGTTATTTGGTTAGAGTCTCCGCATCATTGCTTGATTTCCAGTATAAACATAAATACAATAAACACTTGGGATTGTATTGCAGTTTTCCCAACAAAATGGACCAATTATCTCCTCACATTCCACGAAAATCACAACGCAGTATGATTCTTTCCTCTCTCTCTCTCTCTGTCTCTGTCTCTGTCTCTCTCTCTCTCTCTCTCTCTCTCTCTCTCTCTCTCTCTCTCTGTCTCTGTCTCTGTCTCTGTCTCTCTCTCTCTCTCTCTCTCTCATTAAAACTAACAGGACGTTGGGCTTTATTAAACAAAATTTACCCTCTAGAGCAAAGGCACAGTAATACCATTATGCAAAACTTTCCCCGCACCAGCCACGATAGAGTCTGCCTATGCGCCGCCCTTCCCTAAAAAGGAAAGAAAATTTAAAACAACTTCTACATAAACAGAAATAAAATAAAATAAAAGAAAGAATCACAAATTGAAAATACTCTGAATAAATGTGACAAAGGGTTAAAGTTGAAATATGTAAGGTTTGGGTGGACCTGATTTTCATGGACGGTTTGACAAAATTTACAGCAGTTGAAAAAAAAAAAACAACCTACGAAATTCAGAAGCATTATTTCAGAGAATAGTTGCGGAAAAGAGGTAAAGTAGATAAGATTGTAGTAATAAATGTAATATTAGAAATGATAGAAAAAATAATGTAACTATGGTGATAAGAACATGCGCTAGGTGTATAACTCTACGGATAGTGTTACCCGTGTTTCACTTACTGGAAAAAATACAGCGTAAGAACTTGTATTACATAAAGGGAATATGATATGGAGAATTGTTGGGAGGTATAAAATAATAAAACATGTAATTGTGTTAGTAATAAAAAACAGGCGACCAGGGTCATGAGGTGAAAAATAAACGAAGAGAGAAGGGTTCCGGAGGGCAAGCGTGGTCTGGCTGGCTGGCTGGCTGGCTGGGTGTGTTAGTGACTGGCTGGCTTATGGCGGCGGCTCAGCATCACGTGAAAATAAATAATTATTCGACCTTAAACACTAATTATATTTCAGCGTATATTTCTGTAAGGGAGGACCGTAAATATTTGATAGCCTTTAGTGATGGTAATTATGTTAGAGAGAGAGAGAGAGAGAGAGAGAGAGAGAGAGAGAGAGAGAGAGAGAGAGAGAGAGAGAGAGAGAGAGAGAGAGAGAGAGAGAGAGAGAGAAGGGGGGGAGGTTAACCAAACAGCTGCCGAGCTAAATATAGACAAATGTGATTACTGGGCTAAAAGTTTTCTCTTAGCGATGAGAGAACAGTGAGTTTGAACCTTCATCCTCTCCCCTCATCTGCACTCTCTCTCTCTCTCTCTCTCTCTCTCTCTCTCTCTCTCTCTCTTACTTTCCACACCATATTTGAACCAAGTATATATTTAGAGCAATGTATTTTGTTTGCCATTACCTACACGACTCCCCTCCTGGCATTTTAGTGGCACAAGGCAAGGAAAGGGTGGTGGTAGTGGTGATTGTAGTTGTGGTGGTGTTGGTGTTGGTGGTGGTTGGTGGCAGTGGCAGTGGTGGTTTGTAATTAATGCTTCTGATAACGGTGATGGCGATATTGGCGATAAGTAGACAGAAAGGAAGGGTTGCTGCAGGATCGTTTTGTTACACACACATTATCAAGTTCCCTTTTCGCTCTTTGGCAAATGGGGTTCCTGAAATAGCCAGCTACGAGAATTTGGGCGAAAGTGAGGCGCTGGCCGGGCCCGGGACGGTGACGATGGGCGGATGAGGGAACATTATTTGACGAGCTTTTAATTAATGGCTGGAGGACAATTGGGCTTGACGGTTCCGCGCGCAGTTATACCATCGGCACATTTCTGTTCTACGCTGGGACATATTTATTAGCACCGTCGCTGGCTGGGTAGGGGGGGGAGTAATTGTTTTCATTACTCACCTGCTGTGCCTGTGTTTGCGTATTTATGAACGAAATTATCTCCCTGAAACTCTCTCTGAACAATGCATAACGCACGTAGAAAAGAAAGAGAGAACACACACGTACTTTGGTCACAGGAATGGGAATGTACGTACTAAAAAACTGATTAAGTGTATGATCAAGAACACACGTGCCTCATATTAGCAGTTGTCATGAAAATATTTGTGCTTGAGTCTCACGAACACTTAACCCCTTCAATACCATGACGCAATTCAATATTCATTCTGCTTACTATTAGGCGGTTTTATACAGCCTCAGAATCTAATGTGGAGGATTAAAATAGTAAAAACTGTGGTCATTAATCTTCTGATCTCCATAGTTCCTTACTAATGTAAATGAAATGATTTAATCGTACACAGATCTCAAGGTAGAAATGTGTCCCAGTACTGAAGGGGTTAAGAAGATGTTAAGTGTATTAAGTAACTTGTAAGAGGATGACGCTTCCTTAGTTGGAGTCTCAGGTAGAACGCACGTCCTTCTTTAATTAGGAATTGTAACAAAAGATACGACAATCTCACATATATAATTCGTGTCATTGACTAAGAAACACGAGGCCTTCCACTGACGCTGATTTGATTTGTGAAAAGAGAGAATGTTGTCATGTTTCCTACCAATACTATAAGATCACCAGCCTTACACAGGGCAGGGAAACACACACACACACACACACACACACACACACACACACACACACACACACAAGTTGACAGCCAATGCAAAAACCCATACAATGAAAACCACAAAAAAAAAAAAGAAAGAGAAAAGCAAAGAACATTCAGGAGAAAAAAACACAAGAAAGGAAAAGAAAATGACCAATAAAACAACATTAAAAAAAGGCAACAACAAAGAAAAAAGAAAGAAAACAGTGTACCCAATCTAGTGAGTGCATTTCTCACCACCGGCCGAACTAACTGGTTTCCGGGTGGGTCGCTCGAGGGAAAACAAAAGAAGAAAAAAAAAAAATGAAGACGAGAATCAAACTGACTTTTCGGTTTATGGATTCACCCTTTCCCTCGAGTCTGATTCCCCTTGAGAGCACTGATAGGAACTTCCACAGTGACGCTGAATTTACTGTCTATCTTCAGATGGTGAGGGAGAGAAGAGAGAGTGAGAGGGAGAGGGAGTGAGACAGTCTGCTCTTGTACCCTCTTACATACAACACGAGGGACGAGAGAGAGAGAGAGAGAGAGAGAGAGAGAGAGAGAGAGAGAGAGAGAGAGAGAGAGAGAGAGAGAGAGAGAGAGAGAGAGAGAGAGAGAGAGAGAGAGAGAGAGAGAGAGAGAGAGAGAGAGAGAGAGAGAGAGAGAGAGAGAGAGAGAGAGAGAGAGAGAGAGAGAGAGAGAGAGACCATATCTCTTGCTGATGGAATGGTAAGAGAGAGACGGGATAGAGTGCCGTGAGAGAGAGAGAGAGAGAGAGAGAGAGAGAGAGAGAGAGAGAGAGAGAGAGAGAGAGAGAGAGAGAGAGCACTTCGCCAGGTAACATTGTAATGGAGGAGATCACGTGACAAGCGAAGGTGGAACATGGCAATTTAATGCTCTCTCTCTCTCTCTCTCTCTCTCTCTCTCTCTCTCTCTCTCTCTCATTTATGCCTTAGAATCTTACAATTTCACGCTGTACTTTCCTCACTTTCCATTAGCTCCACCACCACCACCATCGCCACCACCACCTGCACCGCCACCACCACCACCACCACCACCACCCTTGCAAGCATCACCTCCATCATCTGCGCCTCTACATTTTCACTCTCCGTAATTGCATCTGAAATTGATTTGAGTCATTATGGCGTCACGGGGTCTTGATTAAGTTGCGAGGCGGGTGTAAAGTGAGAGAGAGAGAGAGAGAGAGAGAGAGAGAGAGAGAGAGAGAGAGAGAGAGAGAGAGAGAGAGAGAGAGAGAGAGAGAGAGAGAGAGAGAGAGAGAGAGAGAGAGAGAGAGAGAGAGAGAGAGAGAGAGAGAGAGAGAGATTGTGGATGCGTGCGTTTGTCTGTTATTGTAACGTGTATCCTGCTTCCCCGTCGCCTCTTGCCTAGCTTGCTTATTTCCTTGCCATGGGTGACGGCTGATCCACGTCCATCACCTCCCTTTCCTGCCTTGCCTCCTGCAGCAGCCAAGCACGAACCATCGCCGCTCTGGGTCCTCGACAGGTGACACTACGACACAAACCGCGCACCGTCAGGAGAGCAGGATTAAACTTCATGAAAATTTTAACCAGTGCTTACCATCCCCGTTAATGAGTGAAAATGTAATGCGCTAATAAATGAATGAACAGTCCCACGTAATATATGAAGTGAGGGGAGACTTTTATTGAGTGCAATGTGCGTTTTGGTCATGTTTGTGTGTGTGGCGGAGTGCGGAGGTCGGTCGGGAAGAGGAAGCACTAATACTGGAAAAATACAAGCAATATCAGTGTTATTTGACTGGTGTGTGGCGTCTGGAAGGTGTATATTACATTATGAAGGCTGTTTCTAAGCGGAGGCAGCAGGTAGTGGGGGTAGTGGCGGAGGTGGTGGTGGTGGCAGGAGTGGTAGCGGTGGCGGTGGCAAGAGAATAGCGATAAGCAACACAGGAAGTCATTCTGAAGCCATCCAGTTTTACAGTAAAGGATGGGAAGAGAGAATAAGCTTTCTTTTTCTTTCTTGATGTATTGAATGACTCTGAGTAAACCATCCTCTTTCATTCCCTCCTCTTCTTATCTCTCCCTTCAGGACTTCCAGATCTCAACTTTTCTAACTTCGAAGGCCCACAAGCGGCTTTTCTCTCGGTCCGTACGATGGCCACTGTTAGGGATCTCGAGGTGACCTAATTCCAAACTTCGTGATATCCTGACGAGGCTCCGGGATGCGAGGTCAAGGAGAACGGGTTCGAGTCTCAAAAATATGAAAGTGAGGGAAATTCTGCAGTTAATATGAGGGAGTTGTGCGCGTCCTTCCTTTGTTCTTGAAATATTGAGTGCGAGGAGCATGCGAGGTGTGTGACGAGCGCTTTCAAATATTCTTCTCTTGCAAGACTTTCACTTCTTTGACGCTCTACATTTGCCCGGAGTCATTTGCTGTGTGAGCGGTTGAAGAGGCACGCGTGTCTTATAATTACATCAGGTAGAATAAAATAAAAACAATAATCCTAATCTCTTTTTATTGAATCTGAAGAAGAAACAAGAAGGAAAAATAGTCATTGTTATGTGAAGGGAAAATAAAAGACTGAGACGTAAAGCAGCTCTCTCTCTCTCTCTCTCTCTCTCTCTCTCTCTCTCTCTCTCTCTCTCTCTCTCTCTCTCTCTCTCACACACACACAGGAAGAAAAAATTGTGTACCGTGTCTTTCTATCCTCTTATTGAACCTAAAAACGAAGCATGAAGTGTCACACGGAAAAAAATGAAGAACAATTAAAGAAAATGTGAAACAGACTCTCACAGAAAGCAGGTCACGAGCAAAAACAGGTAAAAAAACAAAAAAAAAAAGCAAATAAAAAATCAATAAAAAGAAAAAAATGCCATTTGTTTCTCTAATCAAACTCAGCCTAACAGATAAAGTAGCCTCAAACATCTCATTAAAAAAAACATAAAAAAACAGTCGGCAGCTTATAGGCCTAATCACTCTACAGATGCGCTGGTGTTGTTGGCGTCTCATCCTGGAGGCACGGATATACCTGGCTGCCTGATCAATTAGCAGCGACCTGGGAGGGAAAGGGTAGCGACAAGTGAACTGCGAAATGCGTTACTTGAATATAAGTCAGCAGAGGAAGGTGTCAGATGTCTGGCTTGGTTGACGGCGAGAGAGAGAGAGAGAGAGAGAGAGAGAGAGAGAGAGAGAGAGAGAGAGAGAGAGAGAGAGAGAGAGAGAGAGAGAGAGAGAGAGAGAGAGAGAGAGAGAGAGAGAGAGAGAGAGAGAGAGAGAGAGAGAGAGAGAGAGAGAGAGAGAGAGAGAGAGAGAGCTAGTGGTACAGAAGTGAGAATAAGAAAGAGAGAAGAAAAAAGAGACGTAGAAAGGAAGAGAGGAGAGAGGGTGAAAGGTGAGCGGAGGTGTCACGGCGGGAGAGTGCTGTTGGCAGATGTTGTGGAGGTGATTATTGATAAATGGAGCAAGTAAATTCCTGGCTGGGTTACTGATGCAGAGGAGGAAGGAGAGAGCAAGAGGAAGAGGACGGAAGAAAAGAGAGAGAGAGAGAGAGGAAAAAGGAAGGATAGAGGGTGAGGAAAGAGGAGAGACAAGCTGAAGAAAGGGAATGGAAGAGGAGAGGGAAGAAGGGCAAGGAGAGGGAAGCAAGAGGAAAAAAAATAGGTGCTCAGTTTCCCCGTTGAACATTCTGAGTTCCGTCCGTGATTTGTATTGATTGCATTGTTGAAACTAACAAGAAAATAATCCAACTAACCTGAATGAATGAATGTACAACCAAGTATAATGCCTTCATGTGTACGTGTGTATAAAAAAATACTCATGCGCAGTTTAACAGGTCTGTATTGCCGCGTGCATGTAGGTGTGTGGGCACTGCCAAGAAGCACACACAAAATAACAGATTTCATACGTCAGATGGTGTTGGCACGTACTGAGTCTTCGCCTCTGACCCATCGCCTGCAGCTCCTCCTCCTCCTCCTCCTCTTTCCTCCTCCTCCTCCTCCTCCTCCTCCTCCTTTTCTTCCTCCTCCTACTCCTCTTCCTCCCCCTCCAAGCTATTCACTGAACGTCCTCAACACTTGGGGTGCAGAGTCTTCCCCTTTTGTAAACAGTTTCGGAGCTTTAATGATGTCGAGAGCATTTTTCTTCCTAAAAAGCCCCTCTTCCTGCCAGGAGGGAGGCAGCACAAGCTCGTTCTTCATGTGCAGTTGAAGTAAAGTTATCGAACGAGAATTCTTTAAGATATTTCTTCCCCAAAACACCAGGAATGTCTTGCTTCCGATGATTAAAGCATGGAGAGCAGATTTTTCATAGTTACTTATGATGGAGGGATGCAAAACTTGTCCCGTGAGCCGTGTGACACGGTGGTGAGTTGGTGACGCCGGGGATGAGAAGCACTTCGGCGCGTCAGCACTTCCCTCCGATGGTACAATTGTGGACAGAAGTAAATGAACACCGAGGTCATTCGTATTTGTTTTTATCTTTTTTCTCTATGAATAATCATCACCCTCCCATGGTACAAGTGTGAACAGAAGTAAATTGATACTGGGTTTTGCACCTTTCATGGCTCATCTCCCTCTCCTTTATACGTCCAACTGTGGAGGTACGGAAATCAAAGCTGGTAGATCACTTGTACTTGGTCTTGCACCTCTCCTGATAAAACCCTTCTGGTGTACTAACGCTTTCCATGTCAATCTTACAAACCATCGCATTTCATTAATTTTTAGCACACCAGAGAAGGGAATACTGAGGAATGACCATAGAGATGGGAGTCAGTAGTACAGGGGGGTTTCCTCTTGACCGTGATCATAGTTGAGTGTATAAAGGAAGCGGCGGTATAGTGGTGCGAATCAAAGCTGCCTCGTGTGTTGCTATCAGTCCCAACGATCAGGTAGCGTTGTGCTCTCCTCCCCATTACCTTGTCCTGTATGGATCAAATTAATCTCTCTCTCTCTCTCTCTCTCTCTCTCTCTCTCTCTCTCTCTCTCTCTCTCAAAGTGGTTATAAATGATCAAGTTAATCCGTTTTTGTGAAAAGAAATAACTTTTGGCTCTTTCTTTATCTTATTCAATGAAGGATCTTAGGTACTACCACCACCACCACCGCCACAACCAACACCACTACCACCACCACCGCCACCACCACTATCACCACCACCACCGCCGCCACCAACACCCTCACAATTGCACAATACCCGCGGAGCCTCCACTGATGATCAAAGAGGGATGGTCGCGGCACCTCAAGTGCAATGGCCTTAGTCGT
>NC_059304.1:8627443-8634943 GCF_017591435.1 Portunus trituberculatus | reverse complement strand
CTATCTGTCTGTATGTATTTCTATCTGTCTACCTGTCTAACTGTCTGTCTGTTTGTCTACCTGTCTATCTGTCTGTCTGTCTGTCTGCCTGCCTGTCTGTCTGAATGCATCTATTACTAAAAGTCTTTCTGGGCGCGTGGATGTTCTTGACACACATCAGAGAGAGAGAGAGAGAGAGAGAGAGAGAGAGAGAGAGAGAGAGAGAGAGAGAGAGAGATAGAGAGAAAGAGAGAATGAGAGAGAGCTTCCCCCTTACCTCTTACCTACCCACCTCACAGGCCCTCTCTCTTCCCCTCCCACGTCCAGGGATCATATACCTCAAAATACTCTCAAATTGTTCGTGACCTTTGACTTTTGTGCAATGGCTCCCCCACAGCAAAATTAAATACCCCCCTCCACTCCACGAGCCGGTGTGGAGCGGGGCGGGGCGGGGCTGGGCAGGGTTGGGCGGGGAGACACGTGGCTCAATTATTCTTGGTCTTAATTACTTAAAGGTATAATGAAACTGAATCCCCTTAATGATTATTTTTTGGGGCTTGAGAGAGAGAGAGAGAGAGAGAGAGAGAGAGAGAGAGAGAGAGAGAGAGAGAGAGAGAGAGAGAGAGAGATATGACACGACACATTACATAACACAACACGACACGAGACAAGATGAGGACTGACATGACGTGACAAGACAAACGGGACACGACAACAGAAAATAAAGAAAGGGAAGACGAAGACAAAGAAGAAAAGGAAGAAGAAAAAAAGAAAACCAGGATATGACAAAAGACAATGAAAACAAGAAGAGGAGGTCGAGAAGAAGACAAAATAGATGAAAGAAAGATAGAAATTAAAAGAAGAAGGAAAACATAGACACACACACACACACACACACACACACACACACACACACACACACACACACACACACACACAAAAATGCCTCTTTATCATCAACACTTTACATATACAAACAGCTCAAAAATCATCTTCTCTACTGTCTCTACTTGTTTGTAATACCTCTCATTAACCAGCTTGTCATACACAGGACCTCGTGGCGTACTCTTCATGATATCGGTCTCAGCAGTTTCATAAGCTAGTGAAATAACTGGAATCTTAGGAGAGACAAGGAAATTTTAGAAGAGGGGAAATACAGACACATATAGACACACACACACACACACACACACACACACACACACACACACACACACACACACACACACACAAAGGCCACTTAATCATCAACACTTCATATAAACAGCACAAAAATCATCTTTTCATTACAAGCATATTCTAACACAATCCATGAGACGAACACACAAATTCACACACACACACACACAAAAAAAAAGACCACTTTATTATCAACAGTTTATATAAACAGTTCAAAAATCATCTTTTTCACACTCACTCCTTTCTTTTTTGTCCTTTTTATTTCTTACAAACATAATCTGTACGTCAACACATCATTACTTTCATCTATAATAATAATAAAAAAAGACAAAAAAGAGTTAAGAAAAAAACACACCGAACTTTCTAATATCTTTTTTTTTTTCCTTTTTTCCCCTCGACCATCGCACTCAAGTAAGTATCTCGGGTGATTTTCCTTTATGGAGCGAAGGTCTCGGAAAACTTTCTTTTTTATTTCATTGTCGAGCTGGATTTTGTAGTTTAAGTTGGATTACGTCAGAGGGGATCAAGTGGATGGGGAGAAATGGACAGAGGAGGAGGAGGAGGAGGAGGAGGAGAGGAGGAGGAGGAGGAGGAGGAGGAGGAGGAGGAGGAGGAGGAGGAGGAGGAGGAGTAGGAGGAGGAGGAGGAGGAGGAAGGGAGGAGAGGACGAAATGGAGTATGAAGAGGAAGGGCGTGGCAATATTGGCTTTTCTTTGTTACCTCCATGAAAACATTGCCAACATTTTGTCTTTCCAATTTTCCCTCCCACAGTCACTTAATGGGCTGTGTCTCCCAATCGAGCAGGCAAATTGATTGTTAATTAATTCCTCCTTAACTGCCTTATTGTGTTCACTGTTTCCTTTCCCTCCTTCCTTCTGTTTTCCAAGACACATCGCTTCGTTCTACCTTTTCTCCTCTCATCTTGTTTTCCTTCTTCCATTCCCTCTTGTCAATATCCATTTCTTTCCTTGTGACCTTGTTTTCCTTCAGAGTATCCTTTTGGGACTTCTAGAGTATCCTTGTTTACCGCCAGCTGTTGTCTTCCTGGAGGCGAGGAGGCAGAGGAGGAAAAGTAGGAGGAGGACCAGACAGGGAAGGAAGGATGGATGGAGGGAGGGAGAGGAAGAGGTAGGGAAGGAGGGATGGAGGAAGGCTGAGGGGATGGAGAGGTGAGGAGGTGATGAGGTTGGGATGGTGGAGGATGGAAAAGAGAGGAGAGGAGATGGAAGCAGTTAGTGAGAGTGGCTACGGTGGTGAGGAAGCCTTCTGCTCTTCTATCTTGTTTTGCAATTTCCTTCACGAGTTCAACTTCCTCTTAGTGAAGTCCAAGTCATTAATTTCAGGCTAACTAATCCCGTGTAGGAAATGTGTGTGCGTGTGTGTGTGTGTGTGTGTGTGTGTGTGTGTGTGTGTGTGTGTGTGTCTCTCTCTCTCTCTCTCTTAGTCATGGATATTATGGTCTCAGGTGGTGGTGGTGGTGATAGTGGTGGTGGTGGTGGTTGTGGTGGTGGTGATGTGTGTGTGTGTGTGTGTGTGTGTGTGTGTGTGTGTGTCTACGTGTTTATGTCTTTGTCCCTATCTCATTACTATTTCCTTGTTTGTATGTCTGTCTGTCTGCTCGCCTTTCACCAATCAGCCAGTCAGTTAATCAGTCCTTCTTGCTGTGCGTCTGTATCTGTGTGTGTCTGTATAGCCGCCTCATCAATCAGTCAAGTCAGTCAGTCAGTTAGTTTCACAGTCTGTTTATTTGCCACTCTCCCCACTCTATCTCTGTCTGTTCATCCCTACCCTCCACTCAGAAAGACAGAAAGATAGACAGACAAACAGACAGACAGACGAGCAACCTTCACGATCTAATTGTGTAGTTTAGGTGCGCAAGTGTTTGAGTTGGGTCTGAGTGAAGTGTTTGGGACGCGGGGCAGGGCGGGACGGGGCGGGACTGGGCGGAGGGAGAGCAGCGGGTTGGGGCAGGTTGGGGAAAGTGTGTAGGAGTAGTGATGTGGAAAGGTTCGTAGTGTGGGGAGATGGATGCAGGGAGGGTGTGGTGCTCCGTGGTCAGATAGGGTGAGGAGAGGGGAAGGACAGTCTGGCAGGGGATAGGCAGGGTGAGGAGATGACATTGTGTGTGTGTGTGTGTGTGTGAGTGAGAGAGAGGGGACAAACAAAGAGTAATAGATGGACTGACTGTGTGACTGACTGACTGACTGAATGACTAGCTGAGGGCAGAGTGAAAGAAGAGATGAAGAATAGACAGGAAAGGGCGAAAGAAAGAGATGAAAGAGATAGGAAAGAGAAGAAAATTAGAGGAGAGAAGAGAGACGATGAGGTGGAGGAAGTGGAGGAAAGGAGAGGGAGATGTGATGGAGATGACACATGAGGCAGTTTTTCTCTTCAAACACTTCACTCTGTTTAACAATCCTTCCGTCTTCGTTATGTTTCAGTATTTGCATTCCTAATTTTGCTTCTCCACTAAGATATTCCACTGGCAACACTCACACACCCACACCCACCCACGTGTGTGTGTGTGTGTGTGTGTGTGTGTGTTGCTGGGTGTGTGGAGGTTATTATGCATACATATTTTCCCTCTTGGCTCCAAAGTGCGTCCCTGTGGGTGGTGGAGTGAGCTGCGAGGGATAGAGAGGGGATGGAGAGAGGGTGGAGAGGTGGTGAAGGGAGCAGCGCGGCGTCCAACATGTCAAGTCCATCATACCACCCCTCTCATTCCCTCCCCTCGCCCCTATTCTCCCATCCTTCTCATCTCCAGGCTGGCTCCCCCTACTCTCGTCCTTGCCACCCTCTTAATCTCCCGCCCCGTCCCCTGTGCCTTCTCTCTATCCTTTGTCTCCTCTATCAGCTCTCCGTCTGTTTGTCTGTGGCTTCACGTCTGACCAATTTTTCTTTTTATCTTCCACTTTGATTTTTAGTTTGATGTTCATTATGTTATCTGGGCCACATTGGGAGCTATGTTGTTATATATTGTTGTTATGTTATGTTATTGCTGTGCTATGTTATGTTAGACAATGTTTAGTTCGGTTAGGTTATGAGTCGAGTATTGAAACTGAGCAATTGATTGGAGTTGTGTGATGAACTTATTAGCTAAAATGATGACGGTACCTCTCTCTCTCTCTCTCTCTCTCTCTCTCTCTCTCTCTCTCTCTCCACATACACACAGACACACAAAACGATGCCTGCACTCTCTATTCACCCATTTACTTCTTCTTCTCTCTTTCTCTCCCTTTATCTCCTCTTCCTCTTCCACCCCTTGCCCCTCCCACTTCAATGCTCTCCTGTGTATCTTGCCGGAAAACACACACACACACACACACACACACACACACACACACACACACACACACACACACACAGGGGCATCCTTTTATCTTAGGCGTGCAGGCAGGGAAGAGAGAGAGAGAGAGAGAGAGAGAGAGAGAGAGAGAGAGAGAGAGAGAGAGAGAGAGAGAGAGAGAGAGAGAGAGAGAGAGAGAGAGAGAGAGATAGTAGGATGAAAAGGAGTGAAGGTTAGAAAATAAACAAATAGAGGAAGAGGAAGAAGAAAAAGGGAAGAAAGAAGGATAGAAAAGGAAGCGAAGGAGAGAAGGGAGGCAATGATACTTTGTGAGGAAAAAGGAGGAGGAGGAGGAGGAGGAGGAGGAGGAGGAATGGGAGAGGAGAATTGGAGGGGTGGTTACGCGAGGCTACAGTGTTATAGGAAGAGACATAAAGGAAAGGAGAGAGGAGCAAGCAAGACGTAAAAAAGAACGTAAAGAAGAACGTAAAGGGAGGCTATAGTAAAAAATGAATGTCAATGAGATTACCTACACACACACACACACACACACACACACTCTCTCTCTCTCTCTCTCTCTCTCTCTCTCTCTCTCTCTCATTCACTCCTATCACACTCCGTTTCTCATTTCTTCATTCAGTCTCTTTTATGTACACCTTCTCTTATCTCCACCCTTTCACCTCCTCTTTCATTTCCTTCCTTTATCTTCCTTACCCTTCTTCCTCTCATTCCTCCATTTCACTTCCCTTCTTCTTCAAAAAAGTCACCTCCCATGTTCTTTCTTTCTCTTCTCCTTCTACCATCTTACTTATTCTTTTTCTTTTCCTTGTTTCCATTCACGTTTCAATTCCAGCTTGGTGTAGTATAATCCATGTTTTCTCTTCTCATATTCAGTTTTACACCTTCAGTACCGGGACACATTCTTACCTTGAGATTTGTGTACGATTAGACGCTTTTATTGACATTAGGAAGGGTCTATGGAGGTCAGAAGAATAATGGCCACAGTCTTCACTATTTCAATCCCCCACATAAATTTCCGAAGCTGTATAAAATCACCAAATAGTAAGTAGAATGAATATGAACAACGCGTCATGGTGCTCAAATGAGGTAACTTTCTCCTCTCACTAACCTATTCTAAAATAAGAGAGAATTAACCCACTGGTCTAGTATAACCCATATTCTTTAATGACCTCCTTACCTTCGTTTTCCTTCTAAGCACACCTCAGTACCACCACCACCACTACCACCACCACCACCCAGCACCATCACCACTATTCACTCTCAGTATCATATTACCCGGAGAGGCGCAGGATGGGTGGCTTAAGCTCCAGAGATCAATGTGGGGTGACTTCCTTATGGACTGGAGGTTAATCTATAGGCGGTATGAGACGCTACGAGTGATTTCAAAGGCGGTATAGGTGACCTTCTCTTTACGCGGCTCCCACCTCACTGCTCAGGAACCAATATGAAGGGGAAGATTAAGGCGAAGAGGCGACGCGTAGCCACATCAAATGAACTAGGATCAGTGGGGATGAGAGAGAGAGAGAGAGAGAGAGAGAGAGAGAGAGAGAGAGAGAGAGAGAGAGAGAGAGAGAGAGAGAGAGAGACCTAGTTACCTCGCCCAGACTCTTAATCAGTTTGGTAATTGAGGGTAAAATGAAGCATGATTATAACACGGGTGAGTCTCGCTAATATTCACAGTGACTCCCACGTATTTATCTTTTTTTTTTTTTCTCACAGTTTTTACTTTGAGTTTTCTTGAAGTTTCGTGTGCTCTTCCTCTTCCTTTTACATTTATTTCTTTGTTCTTTCTTCTTCTCTGTTTCCTTCTTTTCTTCTTTCTGTACGTTTTTCTGTGCTTTCTTTTTTTTTCTTTTCCTTTTCTTTATATCTTTATTCCTTTCTGTCTCCTTCTTTTCTTCTTTTCTCTACGTTTTTCTTTGCTTTCTTTCATTCTTTCTCCTCCTTTCTATCTCCCCTTTTCTGTTTCTTTCCTCTCTTTCTGCTTTCCTTCCATCCAATCTCACTCCTCTTCTTTCCTCCCTCCCTTCCTGTCTTCATCCCTCCCCTTCTTTCTTTCTTCCTACCATCCTCTTCTACTTTCATCCCTTCCATCCCTTCCTCCCTTCCTTCTTTCCACCTAACTTACCTTCTCTTCACACACTCCTTTCCCTTCCTTCCTGCCTTTCCCTCCCAGACCTTCGTAAACCACCGTGTCGTTAGTTGGTGTAATTAGCGGATTAAACTCTGCTATTAGTAACCAAACATGAAATTGCAAACCAGGAGCTGCCGGGGAACCAATAGGAGCGCGAGTATAGGCGGCCATCAGAAGTCTAGCCAATCAGAGACTCCGGTTTAAAAATACACACGTTGGCTTTATCGAATCACAGGACGATATTCATATGTCCATTTATTTTCCCTTCCCTTCGTTTACAGGGGAGTGTAAACGAACGTAACTGAGCGAACGGCAGCGCGACCTGATGTGAGAGGGTAATGGAAAAAAGAAGAAAGGTGGATGGATGATGGGGAGGAAAAAATGGTGAGTTTTGGAAAAGGATGTAGGGAGTGTGTATGTAAAGGAAAAATATAAGGTTGAAGACAAAGTGAAGGAAAATGTAAGGGATGAAATAGGGTACAAAAGTGTAGGGAAAGTTCAGAGGCGAGAGGTAATAGTGACGGGCAGTTTCATGATGTGCCTATATTTCTTTGTGTCCGTCATCATTGTATTTCTTCTGCCTCTTGTTATCTTATGCCGAGAGAGAAGAACTCGCAAGATAAGGAGACAAGAGTACTGAATGCGAGACAGAAGAGGAACGGGACTGATACCTAGACATTTTAAACACTTTTCAATAATATCATCAATTAGTCTAACCTTATAGTGATGATGATGATGATGATGATGATAAAAATGGTGATTATGATGATGATGATGATGGTGTTGTTGATGATGATGATGATGATGATGATGATGATGATGGTGAAAATTTTGATAGTTACGATGACAATAATGAAGAAAATGAAACACATAATGGTAATAGATAAATAAGAACAATAAT
>NC_059304.1:8584943-8624943 GCF_017591435.1 Portunus trituberculatus | reverse complement strand
AGGAATTAAATAGATCAACTTCAGTGGATGTTATTCCCGCCACAACACCGCGGAAAATAATCGAGCCAAGAGTGAAAGTTTTAACTCCCCGCTTCTTGCTTCTCGACTCGCGGCTGACCTCACGGGAGACAATATTTCGGCCCCCGTAACGCTCCGAGTAATGACGGAATCCAAGTTACTCTCCGCTAGACGCACTTCATTTGTCACTGCTCGTCTGGCTTTATTGCCGCTGACTGGCTCACGAGTTTTATTGTCGAGTTCCTCTTCTCCGCGTGCGTGACCCGGAGCCGTGATTGAGGCCTGTGTGTTGCGTACGGAAGCAGTGTTGTGTTGTGTTGGGCTTTGTTGTCTTGTGTTGAGCTCAGTTTAGTTCATTTGCACTGTGTATTGTGTTGTGTTGTGTTGCGGTTTGTTTTCTTGTGTTGAGTCCAGTTGTGTTTTATTTATTTTATATTTTGTTATGTTGTGTTGTGTTGTGTTGTGTTGGGATTTGTTATTTCGTATTGAGTTCAGTTTAGTTAATGTGTGCTGCGTTTAGTTGTCGTGTGCTGTGTTTGTTGTCTTGTGTTGAGAATTGCTGTGTTGTTCCGTACAGACAGGCGAAGGACAACAGAGGCACGGTAGTTTTGATGAAAGATCTAAAGGTGTGCCGCCGTGGTACAGTGGAACCATGCGTGCTTTGGGGTCCAAGGGGTCTCCAAGCGCACGGGTTCGAATCCTGTCCACGGTCCGAGTATAGGTTGGGCTTCCTCACTCGGGGCAACGGTTTCCTATCGGGTGGGCTTTGAGATAGGAGGTACCCCAAAAAGTATCCCCTTCAGCCCAGAAATTCCCGTGAAAAGCCCACATGGTATAAATAAAAAAAAAAAAAAAAGAAGGAACACACACAACAACTGGACCGGCGTGATTTGGGTGTACTGTGTGAGTGATACAGAGAAAAAAAAACTATAAAAACTCATGGTAGGTAGTGCTAAAAAAAAGAAAAATACACACACACACACACACACACACACACACACACACACACACACACACACACACTTCTCTTCCTCTCCATCAATTCCTTCTTCTTTCCCTTCTTCCTCAACTTCTTTCTGTTACCACTTTCTCCTCTTTATTCCCTACCACCTCTTGTCTTCTCTCCTTCACTTCCCTCCACTTTGCCTTGCCTCCCTTCCGTGCATCTAAACGATCAAACTGGGCCACTCACGAACAAATGAGAGTAGAAATTAGCCAAATAAGAGGCAGGACAAAGAGAGAAAGGCCGAGGCGAGACAGCAAGAAACACAAAGGCATGACAATGAACACACGACAAAGTTAAGAGAAGAAAAGAAGGAAGGAAAGAGCCTCTGTGTTCTACTGAGTGTTGGTTTGTGTGTACTCTTTCTTTCTTCTCTCTCTCTCTCTCTCTCTCTCTCTCTCTCTCTCTCTCTCTCTCTCTCTCTCTCTCTCTCTCTCTTTCTTTCATATCTCTTTCCTCCAATTTTCTTCTCCAATCGTTTTCATCTACTTGCTTTCCTCTCGTCTCCTCCTTCCCTGTCTCAGTCTTTCACCTTGTTCCCTCCCTCCTCACTCCTTCCTTCCCTCCCTCCCTCCCTCCTTCCCTCCATTCACCTCCCTCCTTTCCTCCATTCACCTTCCTCATTCCTCCATCTTTGATCAGACCAAGGCATCGAGGTGTGGCTTGATAGCACCATTTCACGCTCTGTTGGACCCCAGCATCTGTCCCCCTCTCCTCCTCCTCCTCTTCCTCGTCCTCCTCCTTTCCTCTCCTCTCCTCTCTTACACTTCTCCCAACCCTACCGATCGTGATTCCACCTCCTTCAGTGGTCTCTCTTCTCCTCGCTCTCCTTTCCCCTCCTCCTCTTTACTCTTTCGCCTCATTTCGTTAGTCTTGACACTTTCACTGCCTCCTTCTTCTTTCCTACTCCAGCTCATTGTTTCGTTAATCTATTGTCTGCTCTCTTTCCTTTTTTTCTTTTCTCTCATGCATTCACACTAGCGGTCAGTGGTTCTCATTGTTTTGACTTGAGTTGCGGTGTTTTTTGTTTTCCTTGTGGGTGTCGGTGCTGAGCGGAGGCACCGGCGCCGCAGCGACATGCAGTGCTGAGGTCACCCCGGCAGGCGTGTCTTACCCATCGACCAGTAAATCATACGTGGTCTGATCATTTCCGTCAAAACAGGTGATACATTAGCCTCTCACCTGCCCATCAATTAGCGTAACTGTCAGTGGAGCACCTGTGTTGTGCATCATTAATGTGACCAAATGTTGCTATTAAGAGGCAATTGGGAAATTGTGCTGCCGCGTAAACTCGATAGCATAGCTATTGCCGATGATGGTGGTGGTGGTGGTAGTGGCGGTTGCTTGTAGTGATGGTGCAACGCGGCTCCACCATGCAGCGCTCGCCGCCCTCGCCGCCGGAACGGATGAAAAAAATTAGCCTGCAAGCGTGACTTCAGAGCAGGTCTGGCCCGCCGCGGTTTGTTTTACTTGTCGCAAAGTTAAAAAGTTAATTAAAATTCGAGGGCGCTTCCTGTCGGGAATCGCGGCGCGTGAATGAAGCTGTAAATGTTGGCGGGTAAATCAGTGGTGTGGGAGTGCCGGGAGGTAAATAGCAGCCGGTAAACATGTGATGCTGGTGGTCACGCTGACGCCACTTTCGCGGCACTCACTGAGTGGCGTGTGCGGCACTGAGCGTTGTCAGGCACACGTGAGTCTCCGAGCAATAAACAAGTACAGGTGTGCCTGGCGCGTCGATACACTCGCGTCATGTGGAATCTCAACGAGCGTTCCTGTTATCACATTCCAGGCCGTGTTTCACAAAGCATCGCCGCGCGATCCTGAATGTATGGCGCGACAGGCTTGGCCACACTCCCGCCCTCACGTGCATGTCAGGGGAGCCTTGTCGCTTTTATCACGCCAAGAAAAATGACGATGGTGAAGGCGGCGAGAAGCTCTGCTTGAAAACGACCTTGGAGAGCGGAATCCATAGCAATTCAGAGCATTATGGTGAACGAGTGACGGCACGAGTACAGCTTCACAGGAAAGTGGAGAAGAATAGTCGAAATGCAGAGACAAAGGGAATCACCTTTGCCAGAATCAAGTGAAGTCAACCAGTTCATTTTAGTTTGGAGTCTTCCGGATCGTCCCTGTGTGCCCTGCAGCTGTACGTGGGCGGTGGTCTATGTTTGTGCCTGGAGTTCCTCCGGCAAGCTGGAGCGGCCAGGGGTGACTCGTTTCATTGGCCGATCCACGGCTGGCCTTCACTTAAAAGTTTCCCTCCTGATAACTGGATCCTTTCATCACAGAAACCTGCACGCTGATTCTTTCCCTTTCTTTGATTAACTTCACGGTTTGGAGAACGAGATTTCAAAAATGTAGATAGGCTTCATATCATGTATCTAGGACAATATAAAACAAAGCAAGACATTTAACTTCACCGATGTGGCGCCCGCTGCAGCACACCAAACATGGCCCACCTCTCCAGGAACAACGTGTGGCGTGCTGCGTGGCCCACACATCGCCCTAACTAACTAAACTTTAACCAGTGAGAGCATCCCGTCCCGCGAAACACCACCCTCAGCATGACATGTTCCAGCGGTGCACGTACAAGCAGTTTGGCCGTGATAGCTTTAAAGGATGGTTCAGTCCCCACTCACAGCAGCTATCACTACAGGGGAAGATGATATAAGCACAGTGAGGGGAGGTACGGGCTGGAGGATGAGACTATAGAAGAGGGTGATAGAGGGGTGGCTGAGAGGAAAGCATAAAGGGTGAGGCTATGGAGCAGGAAGGGAGAGGAGACGGGAAGAGAAAGGCAGTGGCTAGAGAGGCAAGCTGAACACTCTCCTTATTTATTCTGACGGAGAGAAGCATGACGTCTTGGCTGGTGCAAAATAAAAAAAGAAAGTAACTAAAAATAACAAAAATAACTGAATAAAAAAAAAAACTCGCATTCACTGGATTTCATTTTAGATATACACATAAATAAAATTCATAGTAAATCCTACGCACAATGAAGAAAATGCAGTAGTTAGAAAAAATGAGAATAATAATGATAATGACAATAATAGTAATAGCAATAATGATAATGATAAAAAATGGAGCTTTACGAAAACTCTGAAGGTCTCAGCGACAGAAGCGACCAAACAGACGAAGATGATGGTACAGAATGGCTGCTGAAAACCGAGATGAGGCGCGTGAACTTCCATCACTTGCACAAAGGCAACGACGGTGATGGTGATGGTGGTGGTGGCGGTGGTGAATGAAGGAGTCCATGGCAGGGGCGGCGGAGTGGTGAGGTGAGCCGGCTCGGGAATGGTAGCAACGCCTCAGGCTGAAGGAGTGTTGAGGAGTGGTGGGATGGTGAGGGGCGGGAGAGGGAATAGGAGGAGAGCAGTGTGTCTCTGTGGTCCTTGGCATCACCGTCTGAATTGAATGAGGCGGCTCAGGGCGACGGGAGGGAGACAGCGGCGTGGCGGCACATCGACCCTCGACAGGTGGGCGGGAGCAAAGGTTACGAGGCAGCACAACCCACTGAGACTCGCATTGCCACCGCCACCGTCACCACCACCACCACCACCACCACCACCACTATTGCAACTGAAGGAACTGCTTGCGTAACGAGATATATATTTGTTCACTGTATAAATGTTTGAAGTCTCCATAATTCTTTTAACTCAAACCTCACAAAACACAGTATTTTTCAGTCTAAAGGATCACTATTTTTCTCGAACTGTATTTGAAAGATCCATTTAGTTCTCTGAATCAACTTTAAACCTATATTCACTATTGAAAATAAAATAAAACTACCACAAAAGATAAAAAAAAAAAAAAAAAAAAAACAAATCTTACCACATGCTTCCTCCCTTCGCATATTTCCTTACGATAAATAGGAAGGTTTTTATCGACTCTCTTCCATTTGCTTACGAAACGATGTTGTGGCTTCTCGTTAAATTTTTCGATATCAATTTATTCCCACTTGCAACAATAATTTTCTCTTCTTCCTCCTTCACATATCTTTTCATCTTCTTCCCCCCTCTTCTTCACTATCACCATTCTCATCCTTCGTGACCTTATTCTTATTTCCTTAACTGTGACCATTATTTCTTTTTGTTCCTCCTCTTTCTCTTTTTCTTTACCCTACTCCTCATCTTCACCTCTCCCTCCTTCTCTTCCTTCACCCCAACCACCACCACTACCACCATTACCACCATCACGCTACTCCCTCCTCCTTATCATCCTCCTCCTCCTCCTCCTCCTCCTCCTCCTCCTCCTCCTCCTCTTCCCCGCCAATCAACAGGTGGGCTGGTCAACAGGTGTCTCTCTATAGGAAATGCATCATCATCACACACAAAGTCTTAGCTTCAGGAACGGTATATACAAACACCTTCCCTTTGTGTGTTAGGTTTGCTTAGGTTGGTGAGGTTGAGTTAGGTTAGATTGGATTGATTTGTGTTTGATTTGGGTTAGGTTAGGTTAGGTTATAGATTAGTTAAAGTTAGGTTAGGTTAAGTTAGCTCAAGTTACGTTACGTTAGCTTAGGTTACGTTAGGTTACGTTAGGTTACTGTCACGTATTACAGAGAAGAAGAAACTAAAGATAAAATGAATGAAACTAAGGTCAGTTATATAATCTGACTCATTTACTTAATAAAAAATATCACGTTATAAAAAATAGGAAAAATAGGGAAAGGTAGGGTAGGAAACGGTCATCAAGAGTAGTTGTATAGACAGACATCCTTTTCCATATACTTACCTAAAGAGGAGAAAGGTATTTTGCTTTTTCTACCGGTGAAAAGTGACGCACGGAATTAAAGAATTGCTAAAAATGATTAAAGGATGAAGGAAGGTAAAGTTACGAAAAAGCTCAGAGAGAGAGAGAGAGAGAGAGAGAGAGAGAGAGAGAGAGAGAGAGAGAGAGAGAGAGAGAGAGAGAGAGAGAGAAAGAAAAAACCCACTTACAAGTCTCACATGACCCTCACCTTCTCACTTTACCTCTCACTTCGTCAATTTTACTCTCACTCTCTCCCTCTCTCTTTTACTCTCACTTGAGGCGCGCGTGACTTTTCCGGATTACTCTCCCCTGTAATTACCGTCTCTGGCTTAATTACTGCTGTGGATGGACTGATACTGCAAGGATTACACGTTCCTCTGACACGTTATGCAAGCGCCGCCAAACACCTCAATATCGCACGCCAATTAGACTAGTGTGTGTGTGTGTGTGTGTGTGTGTGTGTGTGTGTGTGTGTGTGTGTGTGTGTGTGTGTGTGTGTGTGTGTTTCTTATGTTTTAGTTGTGTTTGATAATGTTTAGTGTAATAAGAGTGATTTCCTGGACCATGACAGTTGTTGGAATTTGAATTATGACTGTCTTGTATATTTTTGTGGTTAGTAAATATCTATCTACGTGTGTGTGTGTGTGTGTGTGTGTGTGTGTGTGTGTGTGTGTGTGTGTGTGTGTGTGTGTGTGTGTGTGTGTGTGTGTGTGTGTGTGTGTGTGTCAGTGTAGCCAATGATTACTAATAGGTAGATTAAACTCCAGAAGATAAATATCAACATGTAAATTAATGTCTTTCCTCTATTACGTAATGCTATTTATTATTACTAACCCTCTCTCTCTCTCTCTCTCTCTCTCTCTCTCTCTCTCTCTCTCTCTCTCTCTCTCTCTCTCGGACTCATATCCTTTCACCTTCCTCCTTTCCTTAACTTCATCCTCTGTCCCTTCTTCCTCCGCACTCTACGCAGTTCGTATCCTCCTCCTCCTCCTCCTCCTCCTCCTCCGCCTCCTCCTCCTCCTCTTCCTCCTCCTCCTCCTCCTCCTCCTCCTCCTCCTCCTCCTCCTCCTCCTCCTCCTCCTCCTCCTCCTCCTCCTCCTCCTCCTCCTCCTCCTCCTCCTCCTCCTCCTTTTCCTCCCACCTTTTTTCCTAACTTCTTTCTTCCTTTTCTATTTTTACTCATATCCTGTCCTCCCGCCCGCCTCTCTCTCTCTCTCTCTCTCTCTCTCTCTCTCTCTCTCTCTCTCTCTCTCAACGTTCCCCTCACGTTCCCTTGCTCCTCTCACTCGTCTCCTTCCCTTACAACTCTCACTTCCCCTACCACTTGTCTCCCTGCCGCTTGTCTTCCCACCCCTACTTCCTCCTCGCCCCAACCTCTGCCCCCACCTGCTACTTCACCCTACCCTTCTTACCTATTCCTTCTCTTTTTATAATTTTTAATCTAGTGTAAGTTATATAAAAAAAAACAGCATAGTGAGGGTCAATAAATCTGCTGCTGTTTGTGTTTTCTTTGCTTTTCTTTGTGTTTCTGTTGTATAAAGACACCCTTTCTGTCTCTGTCTCTCTGTCTCTTCTTTTACTTCTCTCTAGTATTTGTTTTTCCTTTGTATTTTTTTTTCTTAACGTACATCAGCATCTTAACGTTTTGTATTCTTCTCTCCCTCCCCATTGCAGGTAAGAAATGGCAGTGTGTGTTACGTAATGGAGGCAGGCAGGCGGAGGCTTTCAGAGTACAGGGGTAAGAAAGGAACCTCCATATTGGCGGCGTAAAGTGAAAAGAAAGGAGAGGATGAAGAAGTGAGGTAATTTTTTTCGCACTAGGAATGAAATAACGTTGAAGTTTTATGGAGGTGAGTTAAGGTACTGTTTTGAGAGAGAGAGAGAGAGAGAGAGAGAGAGATTTGCTTTTACTAAACTCCAATTTCGACACTCATAATCTCTCCTCTCTCTCTCTCTCTCTCTCTCTCTCTCTCTCTCTCTCTCTCTCTCTCTCTCTCGCCGCTACCTACTCTGCCACACTGCCGCCTTGTTTTGCCTCCCAGCCTCCCTTCCTCCCTCGCCTCGCTGTTTACAAATATTTTCTCATAAAACTCCAGTCACGTTCATTTAATTTTCTGAACTTTTATATCTCAATTTTGTTTCCTTCTTCATCCCCTACTCTCTCTCTCTCTCTCTCTCTCTCTCTCTGCTACTTTATTACGTTCTCTCTATCCAGTCATTATGAAAACATACGTAGATTTCATATTGTATCTGTATCAACTTGTTCATGTATATCTTTCTTCAATAGGATCAAAGTTATATTTTTCTTTTTACTAGTATTGTTGTCTATTTTACACTGAGGCTATTCATTCTTCTGCTTATAACTCTTCTTTCTGATCTTTCTTTGTTTTTCATTTACTGACTCGCTCGCGTCTTTCTCTCCCCGTCCACTTCCTTCCTTCCTTCCTTCCTCTCTCTCCCTTCCTTCCTCCCTTCCTTCCTTTCTACATTCCCCTCTCGGTTTCTTTCTCTCTCGTCAGCAAATTTTGGGATTCCAGCCAGCCACACTCACCCTTTTTTCATTCTGTTCTCTTCTGCGAATCTCTCAGTTTCTAAGTTCGTACTCTCTTCTGTTACGACTTACTTTTTTCGTCTCCTAAAGTATTCATCTCCTCTTCTTCTCCTTTAGCTCGTTTTCGTCTCTTTAGCGCCGAAATCTCCAATGCGTTTTCTATTTTTACCTTCTTTTTACCGATTTTTTTTTAACCTTTTCCTGCACTCTCTCTCTCTCTCTCTCTCTCTCTCTCTCTCTCTCTCTATGTCATTGATTCGTTCGTCATTTGTTTCTCGTTCTCTGGGTCGCCTCAGTCCCGGTACTCCCTTAGTCTTACTGATCACGTAACTAATTAAAACTTTACTTCTCCGTACATCCTGCATTTCCCAGATTCCCGTCCAGTCATCTCCCGCAGAATTTTTTTTTTTTCATATTTTTTCTCCTTTTTCTTTCTTTTCGATTCTTGGTTATTGGTGGCATACTCTATTCTTTTAGTAGTATTTTTTCCTTTTCTTTTCTACCATCACCGCGTTGGGATTTGTATCTTCTTAAGCCTTCTCTATCATCATCTACTAGCAAATTTGTTACTTCTCTAGCATTTGTTTTCAGTGTACCTTGTCCCTACTACTGCATTCTTTCTCTCTCTCTCTCTCTCTCTCTCTCTCTCTCTCTCTCTCTCTCTCTCTCTCTCTCTCTCTCTCTCTCTCTCTCTCTCTTAATTAGCAACTACCAACATAATTCTCCTCATTTTCCTACTTTTAATTCTGCAGTAGCAACTTTATCATTTTTGTACTGTCTGTCTTTATCTTATTTTTACTACTACTACTTCTCCTCTCTCTTCTTTGCCTCGTATCCAACACTATGATATCTTTTCCTCATTTTTACTCCTCCATTAACAGTTTCATCATTCTTGTACCATGGCTTTCCCTTATTTTCCCTTACCCATATTCTCTATCTCCTCTTCTTACAATAACAACTTGACTACAGCTAATCAACTTTCCCTACCACACTTTCATTCATTATCTCGAGGTCCTCTATCGTCTCTCGCCAAACAGCCAGCCAGCCACCACCACCACCACCACCACCACCACCACTCCAATTATCTCGCAACTCTGATCAATATTATCTTTCTCTCTTTCAAGTTCTACAGACACTCATGTGGTTGGTGAGTACTTTCTATTAATCCTCTCGTGCCTCAGACGTTGACATCTCATTGATCTGCCTGTCTCTGTCTCTCTCCTCTCTCTCCCTCCCCCTCTCTCTCTTTCTCTCTCTCTCTCTCCCTCCCCCCCACACACACCAGGAATCTAATTACACAATGTCACTCTCACACTCTGCCGATTATAATCTTCTGGTATCTGTCTATCTGTCTCTCTCTGTCTGTTTCGCTGTTTCTTGGTGCCTCTGTGTCCCATGTGGTATGGTATTAGTGGTGGTGGTGGTGGTGGTGGTGGATGTAGTAATGGTGGTGGTAGTGGTGGTGGTAGTGGTGGTGGTGGTGGTGGTGGTGGTGGTGTGCTTTTTCCTGTGTAATTCTCGTTTCCATCAATGTAATCTCTTTCTCTACTTGCTTCTCTTCCTTTTCATCTTCAATTCATGTGTCTGAATTTTTTTCTAGTTCTTTCGTATGTCTTTTTGTTAATGTACGTGAAAATTTCTGCCTTTCCTGCCTTATTTTGTGCATTCCACTCTTTGTGTAACTTTTCCCTCCATGATTGTTGCGCATTTCTCTTATTTTTCTCTGTGTCTCGTATGTGTCACCACCACCATCACCACCACCACCACTACCACCACCACCACCACAATTACAACACGAGGCCACCCACTCCCAGTCACCTCCTCTGTCGAAATGTCCGCAGGTTTCCACTTAACACGCGTGCACGCAATACTTCTCACGCGACCTTTGTCTCCCTCCTCCCGCAGCAGTGATTTCTCTTGCTCAATTACTCCACGTCCATTGTCTCTCTTTATTTACTTCTCCACCATACTTCTCCTAAAATCCACCACTTCAAGCTCTTTCTCTTTCTCTCTTTCTGTCTCTCCCTCTCTCTTTGTCTCTGTCTCCGTCTCTCTGGCTCTGTATCTCTCTCTCTCTCTCTCTCTCTCTCTCTCTCTCTCTCTCTCTCTCTCTCTTCTTTTTTTCTTTTTTCTTACGAATTCGGTCTCGTTCAATTTAGTCCATTCCTTTTTTCTCTCCTCTCTTACTTCTTCTGTTCCTCCTCCTCCTCTTTCTCCTTCTCCTCCTCCTCCTCCTTCTCCTCCTCCACCTCCACCTTCTCCTCCTCCTCCTCCTTCTTCTCCTCCTCCTCCTCTGCCTTCTTCTCTTGTTTCGTCCTTTTCCTCATCCTCTTCCTTCTTCTCTTCTTCCTCCTTCTCCTGTTTCGTCCTTCTCCTCATCCTCGTCTTCGTCTTTCTCCCTCTATACATTTGGCTACATTTCCTTATCTCTTTCTCGTACATCGTCTCTTCCACCACCACCACCACCACCACTACTACCACTCACATTTGTACGCATTTCTTCACCTATCACTTATTCCTCCATCAGCAGCAGCTTCTTCCTCGCTTCATTCATCCTTGTCACACTCGCAGACACCCCTCCTCCCATCCTCCTCGCTTATCCTCAGATGAATATATATTTCTCAGTGTCTGGAAACACCTTCACTATGATAGATATATTTCGCTTCTTTCTCTCCTCCTCCTCCTCCTCCTCCTCCTCCTCTTCTTCTTCTACTCCGTTCTCCGCCTCCGCCTCCGCCTCCGTCTCCACCTCATCTTCTTTTTCTATTCTTCCGTTTTCTTTCGTGTTTCGTCTTCTCTCTCTCTCTCTCTCTCTCTCTCTGTGGATTTCCAAGTTTTTGTTTTTTGTCTGGTTTTGCTTTTGTTTTTGCATGTCTGTCTGTATTTCGTTAGTTATTTTTTCGTGTTCGTATGATTTATTTCGTGTTTTTTTATTTCCACTTTTAATTCTTATTCTTTTCTTTTCCCCTCTTCGTTTTTCTCGTCTTGTTCGTGTTGAGTTTTTATTATTACTTTTTTATTTGACTTTGTTCCTTCAGCAAATAGTCGATATGTTTGTTTATCTGTCCGTTACTTTTTAATATGAATGTAACTCTCTCTCTCTCTCTCTCTCTCTCTCTCTCTCTCTCTCTCTCTCTCTCTCTCTCTCTCTCTCTCCTTTGTATAATTTAACCGAGTGCATTTTTTTTATTTGCCTCATCTTTCTCATTCACTATCTCCTCCTCCTCCGCCTTCTCCTCCTCCTCCTCCTCCACTTCCTTCTCCTTCTCCTCCTCTTCCTCTTTATTCTCCCCACTATTTTCTGTCACTTCTCTCTACTCTTCATATTCGTCATTATTCTTCTTCATTTTCTTTTCTTTATTTTCTTTTAACAGAATTATTTCCTCCTGATTATCAATGGTGTCACTTTTCCTAGCTTCTTTTTCTTTCCAATTCCTTTTTTTTTTTTTTTGACATCCTTGAAATGTTACGGTTTGTTGTTTGTTTTCTTATTCTGTGTTTTCTTTTTTTCTCCTCTTTTTTCCTTTTTCAAGTTCTTTCTTCTTATGTCTTTAGTTTAGTTTAGTTTTCTATTCGCTTCCTCTATTTCTATTCTTTTTTTTCTTCACCTCCACCTACTCGTCCTCCTTCTCCTCAGTCGTCTGGTCGGTCTGGTCAGCCCTGCGTGTCTAAGAGTGGCTCAGGGGACGCGCCACAAATCTTAACTTTACGTCTTACACACACTCTCACTATTCACTGGGGCTGACATACGCGTGCATCGCTGCCTCTCCACTTACATAAACAGCAATTAATAAACAAGCCCGGTACATATGTAGGTTTGTGTGTAGGTTTGTGTGTATGGCTTCATGAAATTAGTGAAGGCTTGTGATGCCTATAGAATCAGCCACGTAGGGAAGTCTATTAGCATATGCAGTTAATTCTCTACATTTTGATGAAGCGCCCTCAACAGATAATGGCGACGTCTGGCAGCTCTCCCTACTCTGGCAATATGTATTTATAATTATACTTTAATGAGCGAGCATCGAGCTGTGACATGGGTAGAGTTTGCTCAGTAAACTCAGGAACTGTATCGCCCACTGACAAGCGACTGTCTGAGAAAAGAGCACGAGTTTCTTCCAGGGTTGTGTGTGACATGAGCTGAGATGACGAGGTCCGTTCCCTTTGGTGGAATCAGAATGAGTAGAAGTGACATGGATGGGTCTATAGGTAGAAATGTATAGGTGAAGATAATTAGAAGGTCTAGGAAGCTCCTCATCTACCTAATTAGCTTATTCAGGACTCTGAGACAGGTGTAATTGATGATGTGTTGACTTCTGTTATACAAAACTCCCTTTCTTGCCTAGATATACTCCTACCAACATTTATTCCTCTCAACGGACGGGGCCATCTACACCCCACACACTCCACTCCTTTATATGCCTTCTCTTCCCTTCCCTTCCCTCTATTTCCCTTCCCTTCCTTACCCTTCCTTTCCTTACCCTTCTCTTCCCTTCCCTTCCCTTCCAGCTCACAGTCTTACATCCCTCCCTTCATCGCTTATACCACTTACTTCCCTCTTACGCTTCCTTACCCTCATCTCCCACCCTCACACATCACTTCCCTCTCCTTTCCTCTCTATTTCCCTCGCCAATCTTCCTCCCGCTGCAATTCTCGAGTCTTTGTTAAATTAGTAGTGCTGTTCATTGCTGGGTTACCTTGCACACCTGGCTGGGTCTGCGTGGAAAGCCGAGCGCACTGTTATCCTGAACGTCTAATTTATTCATACAGGTAAATAGGATGATTGTATGCAAGCACCGCGCTGGCTCGTACCTCCCGCGGCCCACCTGGCGACCCAACACCTGCGTCTGGTGCTGCTTGGTGGGGCTTGGCGGGGCTTACTTGGCCTTGTCGAGGTGCGAGTTCTTGGGATAGAGTTTAGGTGGGATTAAGTTGCCTAAACTCTTGTGTCAAACTCCGTAGTCGACTCAGCCCGCATCTATTCTCTCGTCCCATCCGCACACCTTGAATAGGTACTCCGTGGATCATTAAGGAGGGAACTGTGGTAACCTGAGCCCCACACACACACACACACACACACACACACACACACACACATACATCAGCCTTGTGTCTCCAGAGCTTGGCATACTTAGCCCACTGTCTGGTAATGATTATATGACACTTCCTACTTCATTTGAGGAGTCTAAGATTGCACTGGGCGAAATGAAACTACAGAAACTAAACTGCGTGGGCTTCTCGATCATTCCTTTGTCTTTTTATAGGAAGGGTTCTGACCAAGGACAACAAAAAAAGACGGTCATTCCCACACCAAAAATAGACAAATAAGGGGATGAAATAAAAGGCTCACTGTTGATGCCATTTTAAAAAGAGCACTATCCCAAACATACATTAAAAGCGTCTAGAAATTTTTCCTCTTTCAGAATTAAACTCTTAACTCGCACCGGGGAATTATGTTGAGCTTGAGGAGCCACAGCCGTGCAATAGTTCAGGCCACAGAGACGAGCGTGGTGGCAAAAGTTCTACAAGCCAGTGCATTATGCCAATCCCCACCTCTCTCAGAACACTCCCCGGCAACATTCGTTCAGACGCGACTCACGGCTACTCCTGCTACAGTTCGAAGATTTCTGAGTCAAAGCGGAAAACAGAAAGAAGGAAAAAAAAGAGCAAATAAAGGCCACATTCCCTCAAATCGCCTCCATCGCCTGGATGAGGTCCGGTCCACTTTTTATGGGCGAATTTCTCCTCTTTTCATTTCGCTCTTTGACGCTACACGTGAATCGCGCGCCAAGGTGTTAACTGCCTCGCCACGATGAAAAAATTACACGGAGAGGAAGGGATCGTTTTAACAGAATTCTAAAAATAACTTCTCTGAACCACACGGGAGTCTATAACAAAGTCAGCGTGTCTTTGCGCCGCCGGGAATGAGGAGAATCAGCCACACAATCGGCGGCGTCCCTTGGAATGGAATAAAGTATCGCGCCCATCGCAGCGTCCCTCCACCGGGCCGCGCGCCAAGACGACCTCCCAGCATCCATTAGAGATGTTCCGGAGGGATTCAGAACTTCTCCGCCTCGCCGCATCCTCCCCAGCCGCTGTTTTCACTCTTCGACTCTAAGCTGGAAACTTCTCACTCGCGATCACCGCCACAAACTCGCCACACTAAAGAAAATGAACAGTGAGAAAATGTGTGTTGTCTTTCTCCTCAAAACAGTGAGAAGAACGTGGTACTGCTCGCCTGGGAGATTTTTCAGGCGACTTGCGAGAATGAATCGAAGGCAAAATATGAGAGGAGAGTCGAAGAAAGCAAAAAAAAAAAAAAAAAAAAAAAGAGATGGAAAGGTGAGTAGCCATCTTGCCGTCAGTATATGAGGCGCACAAGAAGATAAGAAGGGAAGGAAAGGAGGAGGAGTCTTTCTGATGAGCCCAGTGATGTAACCAGATCAGAGAGAGAGAGAGAGAGAGAGAGAGAGGATGCCCTTTGACAGCAACAGGTCAGTAAAGGAGTCAAGGGTAAGTCTCCCTGCCACTGGAAAGCTTTTAAAGTCGACAACAGAAGGTGTTTTGACGGCACGGTCTGATTGGAAGGCCCACAATGAGGTTACGCAGTTAAATTGTGTTGGGCGGCGAGGTTTCGTGGACAATGAGGCGAACTCGTCACGGGGCGCCCATACGTCTTGGCTTGGCACCTCACACTGTTCCTCTCCTCCACCTCCTCCTCCTCCTCCTTTCCTTCTTTAACCTTCTTCCTAATTTTTTCCATTTGTTCCTCCTCTTTCTCTTCTTTGTCATCTTTTTCTTTCTCCACTTTATCTTTTCTTTCTTTTTCCTTCCTTTATTCTTCACTTTGTTTGTTCTTGTTTTTATATTTCTCTTTCTCCTCTCCCACTTTTCCTCACCCTCCTTTTTTTTTTCTTTCTTTTCATCTATATTTCTTTTTTTATTCTTCTTATTTCTCTCCCACTTTCTCTCACTCAAACTCAATCAATCATCATGTTTTGCTTTGCATTTCTCCTTCCATTTCCATCTTTCCTTCATCCCTTCGTCATTTTCCATTCCACTTATTCCTTTCCCTTCTTCTTTTCCTTCCTCTCACTTCTTCCTCTCTTTCTTCTTTCCTCCTCCTCATTTTCCTTTTACTTCGTTTTCCTTCCTGTGCTAGATAGAAAGTATGTACAGTCTTACAGCAAACAGTCCCCTTGTGTGAAAGCCAAAAAGTATGATACTGTTTGTTCTTTCCTTGTTTTCCTTAGTGTTCCTCTTGCTCTTCTTAGGTTCCTTTTGCTCTACTTCTTCTTTTTTTTCCTTCTTCTTCTTCTTCTTCTTCCTCTTCTTCTTCTTCTCCCTTTAACTCAACAAATACCTAACAAACTTCTCCTTCGCTCTCTATTCTTACTTTTTCATTGCCTACTTCACTGTTTTAATCTCCGTTTTACGTCTTGTAGTTCCTCCTCTGCTCCTCTTCTTTCTCCTTCGTCCTCCTCCTCGTCTTCTTCCTCCTCTTCTTCTTCTTCTTCCTTCTCCTCCTCTTTCTCCACCTGCCAGGTTATTCAAGTGGCTGAGGATGAAAGTGGTTGGAAGGAAGGAAGGAGAAAAGAAAAGTGGAGTTTGGAGGAAAGGGAGGAGTGGAGGGAGGGAAGGAGGGTGGGAGGGAGGGAGGGAGGGAGGGAATGAGAGAGGGAGGGAGCGAATGGCCACTCACTTCACCCTTGTTGATATAGGCTCAGGTGAGGACGTGTCACCCTCCCCACACATCCTCCCCTCCTCCCCTCCTCCTCCACCATCACCATTATCTCCACCTCTCTCTCTCTCTCTCTCTCTCTCTCTCTCTCTCTCTCTCTCTCTCTCACCAACACCATCCAACACACTCGTTATCACTCTCTCACAATCACCATCACCATTACTCGCAGTCATCACCCAACACTATCCCTCACACTGCCTCATCCTCCTCACTGCAGCCTTCATCATCATTAGCCTCACCACCACCACCGCTAGATGCAAAGATGACTCCTGCTTGCCTTCATTTCTCCTATCTTTACCTTCACTCCCTCAACCATCACCGCCACCACCGCCGCCGCCACTGCCACTACCGTCACTTCAGCTCAATCGCTCTCTTTGTCTTCCTCTCCTATACTGTCGAGACAAAACCGATGAAAGTAGCAAGGTGTGGTGAAGTTTTTTTTTTTTTTTATCCCATGTCTTTCTTCGCCTTCATTTCAGTCACGTCCTTCTCCCTCTCACTTTCTTCCTTTCTTTCTCTTCCTTCTTCTTCTTTCTTGACGTACTACCTTCATTTTCTTTCCGTTTTCTTTTTTGTTTTTGTCTTTGAGTACGTTTCTCCTTTGTCTTGTGTGTTTCTTTGTTTATAGATGTCTCGTTTTGCTATCTCTCTCTCTCTCTCTCTCTCTCTCTCTCTCTCTCTCTCTCTCTCTCTCTCTCTCTCTCACCGTCCAACCATCTCATCCTTATCCTTTCCACAAACACTCCTTCACTTCCTTTAAGATCCAAACCTCTTCGTTTCCTTTCCTTCCAGCTCTTCACGCCTCTCCCTCTCTTCCCTCCTCTCACCACCCCCTCCAATCATCCCTCCACACTTTCCTCAACCCCATCCCTCCTTGCTTCCCTCTCCCCTATGATTTCTCTCCTCCTCATCTCCTACTCTCTTTCCCTCTCCTTATCCTGCCCTTCCAAACCTTTTCTCTCTTCTCCCTATCTGCTCATTCACAGGTTCATCCACTTCTCTTTTCTTTTCTTCCTTATCGTTACGTGGATGATATGTGTTAGAATAAGAAAGAGAATGAAAGAAAAGAAAGATGATATGATGCATTTTGTTGGTGAAAAATATAGCTTGTGATATTTAAGGCAGAATTAAAGAAGATTGATTAATAGAATACTTGGACTACGGACACTACGGTTAGATAATGATATACTGCTAGGAATGAATTAACAGGGAGAGAGAAAATAAAAGAGTAAACTGTCGGGTGCATTCAGAACTAAAAAAGAAAAAAAAGAAAAAGAAAAAGAAAAAAGATAAAAAGCGCAATAACTGAGAAAGATACTGTGAGAAAGACGATGTGAAAGTTTCGTTGTTTTTTTTTTTATTTACTTTTACATTATCTTTCTTATTTATTGCGCTTTTCTTTTTTTTTTTTTTCTTCTTTTCTGAGGGAGTGAAATAATCTGAGGAATTCTGTTATATTTCCTTTTATTTTTCGTATCTTATTTTTCATGGAGCGCAGTGAGGATAAAGTGTAGCTTAGATATTTCGGGCACTAGATTTGAGACAGAGAAAACAAGTGTACGATAATGTTTAAGGCAACGTACGAAACAAAATCATCAACTGTGGCAATCAGCGCGGTGATGGGAGGCGGTTCATGCATTGCGCCCACATACACACACACACACACACACACACACACACACACACACACACACGTCTGCCCATTAGTGCGGATTGCTGTTTCTCCTACAATGGGAAAACAAAACAGTGAATTGAAATAGATAAGCGCGGCGATGGGCGACGATGTGAGGCAATAATGGCTCAATCAAGGAGCTGGTGATGCTGTCCTGGCGATTAATTGAAAGAAAAATCCCCATCTATTAGAGAACATTCGTATAAGGATTAGAATAATGGAACTTGATTCAAAACTACTTACTATAATGCTTCCGAAATTAAGACATTTTTTTTTATTTTACAGTAGAGAATGATATGAATCACATGAAAGGTTCCCGTCAGGCGGCCATCCCTCGGAAAATTTATCATTACAAATCAAATTAAAGGTGATATTTTTCCTTTTTTGTGATTCAGATTCAGATTCTCCCAGAAGATTGCCCCTCTTTCCTCCTTCCTCCTTCCTCCCCCTTTCTCTTCTTCCTTCGCTCCTTCCCTCGCCGCCTTACACTTTTCAGAGGGGAGTATCAGTCATCTCCAAAAGTGAAATTGATTTTCCCTCCCTAACTTTCCTTTTAATACTTTCACTCTTTCTCTTTCTCAACTTTCTTTTTTTTCTCTGTATTTTTCCTCTCTTTCGGTGGGCGGCAAAAACTCGGAGGCCCGGCAACTGGTTCGGTCTGTTGGTCTGTGTGGCATTAACTCAAGAAAAGAAAAAAGGCACAGACTCGATGATCTAAGATCCTCTTCCTTGAATGACCTTGTCGTGTAAAAGAAATCGTACCACTCAGGACCATAATCTGAAACACTTCCGCCTCGCACCGCCACTACTTTCAAAAGACTCTAGTTCAAGTCATGTGGGTTTTTATTCATTCTTTCTAGTGGCAGATTAACAAGAGTTCTGCAATACTAACCCAGCTGATCATCCTATGCCCTTTGAAAACAGTCGTAGTGAGAGACCAAAGTGTTTTTGAATTTGGGCTTTACTTAGAAACTATTAGGTGTTATTATTCCTTGCACACTGCGAAAGAATGGAGAAAGGCTTACCTGATAATCTAGCCCTTCTTTCTCCTTCCTGTGACTTCAATATGACGTCAACAATTACCGAGTCTAGAAGAAAGCCTTCGAAATAAACTAGCTCGAGATTGAGTTTTCATGTAATCACGAGAAATCAAATGAGCGGGATGGAGAAAATATTTGCCGACCTTGTACTTCAAAGAAAAATTGTTACTATAAAATTGAGAGAATGGAAATGGGAAATAAATGTCAGAGCAATAACGTGGTTTGAAGTGAAGTTTTATTGATACAACCAACAAACACGAGATAAGCGGAGATGGGATTTGTGCGGAGCCTTATACATCAAAGGGAGACTCTCACAGGATAGAAGAGATCGAAGGGAATAAGGTGACTACAAGAGGCCAGATGATTTACACAGGGCAGCTTCTGAATGCATAATCTTTCGTTTGCGTCTGCACCCTCTTGATCTGAAGCATTTAATCTTGCTATGCTCTCTTGCTTAACTTAATTCCCTCTTTTGCAACTCTATGAATGAAGCTTTTCGTGATTGACTGATAAATCCTTTCACTGGATTTTAAACACACATAAACTGCCGCGAACGAGAGAACAGGGAAAAGAGTGAGACAAAAGAACAGAATAAAATGGATGGAAGAAAGATTGATTGATTAATACATTGCCTGATTGGATTTTAACACCACAATGAGACAAGGCAGCACCGTGAACGAGAGAACAAGGAGAAAGAGGGTGAGAAAAAAAAGATAATACACTGAGATGCAGGAAAGATAATTAATAGAATACTTGCACTACTGACACAACGGTTGATAATACACCGCCAGGAATAAATTAACAGGGAGAGAGAGAGAGAGAGAGAGAGAGAGAGAGAGAGAGAGAGAGAGAGAAAAAGAGTAAATTGTGGGTGCATTCAGTCCGTGTCTAGTCTGAGGCAGTAACAGCAGCGTGGCGGCGCGAGGCTGTTGCTCTCTCCCTCTCTCTCTCCCTCTCTCCCCCCCCCTCACTGGTCTGTCTGCGGCTCGGCATCGTCATTACCATGGGCCACTTATCTCTCCGCCTCTCGTCTATTGCAGCTCTCCTCGCCTGAAATTTCTCATCTCGCATCTCTCTCTCTGTTTCCCTTGTTCGCTCCAGTTCCGTATTCAATCCCTCTCTGGCTAAATCTTCTCGTTTCTCCATTCTCTCTCTCCCCCTCTCTCTCTCTCTCTGGGTTGGTGCTTTGGTTACGTTTTCAATGCAACACGTCTTCTCCTGCCTATGATCTCGGGAAGCGCCGCCACCCTCGCCGTATTAATAAGCCCCGTGTCCCTCCCTGCGTCACCTCACGGCTGGACAAAGGCGCCCATAGAGGAGACAAAGAAGCACGCCCTTGTATCAACTGGTAACCCGTGCTGCTGTTTAGACAAGAATAAAAGTCTCTCCTTGCCACCCGTGAGAAGGGCTATGAATATGAAAAAGGAGGAATACTAGAAGGAAGAACACTAGTAGGAAGAGGAACAGGAGGAGTTGGAGGAGGAGGAAGAGGAGGAGAAGTAAGCGCGTCCATCATTTTCTTGCTCAAATTTCGTATGAATCTGCCCCGTTTTCTGTTTCGACGAACGGTTAAGTTTCCTCTGAGACTCGAAAAAAAAAGCGGGAGAGAGAGAGAGAGAGAGAGAGAGAGAGAGAGAGAGAGAGAGAGAGAGAGAGAGAGAGAGAGAGAGAGAATCACTTCGCCGCCCACGCTACGATGCATCCCCGCCAAACGAAGACTGACAGTACTGCGCCATGACGCTGAGATCATATTACGCTGCGTACGAGAATCAAAGCAAACAATAAGTAAAAAGATAAGTGTTAACGCCTTAGAGTTTATTTCATACCTTCACGTTTTCTTTGTGTCGTGTGAACTGCTGTCAATCTTATAAAAGCCGACAAAGTGATATATAAAAAAGAACCAAAGCGGATTTATGAATGTAGGAAGAAGGAAAACATATGATAAGATAAATGACATAAATCACTCCACTTTTTTGGGGGCTAAAACTGTATAAAGTAAAGCAAAGAACGTACTCGTGAGGAACCATTGGAGGACCGTCATTTATAGCATTAGTTCTTTGTTTTTACTTGGCGAAGGGAAAACTACTAACAAAAATATGCAAAATGAGCAGCAAGGAACGCTCATTATTCCGCCTGATGGAAATGAAATATCGCCAAAGAATCTCATCATAAAAAAGATTGGTTGACTTGTTAATAAAAAAAGGATAATTTGAAGAGAAAGGTCAGCGACATAACGAGACTACGAGACTCCGCCAAGGGAATAAGATAAGAAACTAACCCAATTACCGATAACGTGGGAAAGCGGAGACTTGCATGGGGCGGAAGACAAGCCAACTATTGTGTACCTCGTTGTCACGTCAACAGCGCCACGCCACACCACTCCACTCTACGCTATAGAACCACACCACACTACACTATACTACACCACACCACACCACCACACCCACACCACGCCACACCACGCTACATCATGCTACACCACGCCACACCATATGACACCACACTACACCACGCCACATCATACAACACCACACTACACCACGCCACACCACGCCACATCATACAACACCACACCTCATCATTCCTCAGGCAACTCTTGGGAGACGCGCCTGCCTTATCCTGCTAGCAAACACTCCCGCGGCAGGTACTTAAGGAGAGAGAGAGAGAGAGAGAGAGAGAGAGAGAGAGAGAGAGAGAGAGAGAGAGAGAGAGAGAGAGAGAGAGAGAGAGAGAGAGAGAGAGAGAGAGAGAGAGAGAGAGAGAGAGAGAGAGAGAGAGAGAGAGAGAGAGAGAGAGAGTACTGAGACATCACAACTAAACCGAACACTTCTCTGACTCTTTCCTGGTTGATGAATGGAATAGCCTCTGTGATTAGTTGTTAGTGGTGAGTTATTAGTGGGATTTAAAGGAAGGTTTGATCGCTTTATAGATGAGGGTGATAAATGAGAATGTTAGCTAAATTGGTATGGGACTTATATCTATAGATGAGAAAGACAGGGCGGGGGGGGAATGTTAGGTTGGTATGGGACTTGCATGAATTAGTAGATGAGAAAGACAGGTGGGAATGTTAAATAGGTTAGATAGACTTGCCTCGTGTCAGTCTTTGTTTCTTAGAGCTTTCATTGTGTTCTTGTGTGTTTGTGTTCTATTTTTTGTTTTATTATTTTTTCTGGGTAGATAAAATAGACGGTGTTTCTCCACTGCTTGTTCTCTTGGTAAGTGGTAACATTTTCCATTTTCTTTTCTAATAACTAGCACTTTACTATTCTTAACTTCACCACCACCACCACCACCACCACCACCACCACTTCAATCACACACACACACACACACACACACACACACATATATCAATTCCCAAATATGTTTTTCCTCCTTATGGTGCCAGTTTTGACACCGCACTCCTGCTGCAACACAATTATCTCTCACTTCACAAACCTTCAACATTATCACCACCACCATCACCACCACCACCACCACCACCACCACCACCACCACCACTTATACCACCACTTTACTTTTACTTATCAATTTCCAGGCGTCTTTTTCCTTCAGTGCGGGTATTTCTGTCCGTACTGCCCGGCGGGTTCTGCAGGGGGTGAGGAAGGGGGGGGGGGGAGTGAGCGGCGCTGGGCCATATTTCACGCGGCTCATAATGGCAAGCATCAGTCTGCGGCGCCCCTACCCTTGCCGCGCAATTTTCACCTTAATAGTCCAGACTCCCTACGGTGGTGAAGGGCGCAAGGGATCACAACTTATGGGAGGCTCACGACGGCGCGGACCAGTGAGAGAGAGAGAGAGAGAGAGAGAGAGAGAGAGAGAGAGAGAGAGAGAGAGAGACTTCACTCACTCTTCCTTTACCTATGGAGGTTGAAACGTAATCTCTCTCTCTCTCTCTCTCTCTCTCTCTCTCTCTCTTTCTTTCTTTCTTTCTTTCTTTCTTTCTTTCTTTCTTTCTTTCTTTCTTTCTTTCTTTCTTTCTTTCTTTCTTTCTTTCTCTCTCTCTCTCTCTCTCTCTCTCTCTCTCTCTCTCTCTCTCTCTCTCTCTCTCTCTCCCAATACCCCATTTGTGTATCTTTCAGGGTGAAAAGAACTGCGTCTCTCATCCTTTTCCTCTCCCTTCCTTCATTCCTACCTTCCTTTCCCTCACATCTCCCAATGATTGCTTGCTAGAAAAGAAGGAGGAAGAGGAGAAAGAGGGGAAGGAGGAGTGGGAGGAGGAATAGAAAGAGAGGAGAAAGAAGAGAAGGAAGAGGAAAAGGGAACACAGGTGGTGCACAAGGCAACATACTAACATGACACCCCTTCCATTGCAAAACCAGCACACCAACACACTCGCCACCACCAGTCTATGGGGCGACGCGGGACATCACCAAGGAAGGGGAAGGAAAGCCTGTAACGCAAGACATGACGGGAACCTGCAGGAAAAAGACACGGAGAAACAGAGAAACAGACTGACAGAGGGAAGGAGGGAGGGAGGAAAGGAGAAAGAGTGAGCCAGGTCCAGTATAGGCAGGCGGGACAGGTGTAAGAGAAGGCAGACAGGTAGGTAGACAGGTAAAAGCGCAGACTGACTTTTGATGCGGACCAGGAAAATACTTGCGTCCACCTGGAGTCCATTTGAGTCCAGACAGAGGCGGTGACACTCCCCTGAGAGCCATCCACCACCTCCACCACCTCCACTACTCCCACCACCATCACCACCACCACCACCACCACCACCACCACCAGCACAGCCACTTTCCTGCAGTCCTCACGCTTCGAAGAACGTAACAAGAGGGAATAGGACTTTAAATGTTCATATTCTCTCTCTCTCTCTCTCTCTCTCTCTCTCTCTCTCTCTCTCTCTCATTCAGCACAGCTCGTATCACCCCCGCACGTTACAGTCTCGTGCCTATAAACTTGAGGTTCAGTGACCCTTGCTGAAACACAAAGGGCGAGATAAAGAAAGAAATGACTAACGAGGAACTAATGGATACTTGCCGGCGATCAGAGGAACAATTACCGCCGCGGTTTAATAAAAGACATTCCAGCTGCCGACGAAATCCGCTGATGGAAGGAGCGACTCACAAAGCGATACTTTCATTCAATCACTTCCTTCTCTTTGGAATTGCTTAATGAAAAGACTCTCATTTTGCCTCTAATTGTTTCTTGCGTTGGGAAAACATACATGAGAACCACTGGTCACGAAGTAATGGGGCGAGTAAGTCTGGCCCAAGAGAGCGCAAGTGCCTGGTTGTAAGGGAACGTAGTCATAACAACCAACTGCTCACACCTGGCTGGGCGAACGTAGGTTACAGCATGGAGGTGGTTGCAGGCGGCAGAGGAGGCGGAGTTGGAAGGGAGAAGGAGTCTGGCCAGCGCGGTGGGGAGAGGAGGATTAACTCGCATCCCTTTCCTACCCAGGGCGGCGTGACGCAAGCACCTTGTGGCTAAATATAGAAAAAGCTCCAGGTGCAGGACTCAGGAAGCAGCGTGTCTATATAGCCTCGCCTCGGTGTGTCAGTGAGGCTCCGGAACACACCAGGACACGAGGCAAATTATATCCGTTCTCTGATTCTCCTCATTCCTGTCAATCTGAGGAAGTTATGTAGAGGAATCAGCGTGACTCACTCCTTGTCTCATAAATCGCTGGGGATAAGAAGGGTAGGGGGAAGAGCCTGGATGGTACATGGTCCACACCCCACACCCACACCCACACCCACACCCACACCCACAGCTACAGTCAGTCACAGCCAAGGCCTCTCCCTACCAGGTACTTTCTTGGCACCGCACGGAAGCCAAGCGCCATAAAAGAGAGTCCGCGGCTTATGGGGATTCAGGGGCCCCGGGAAAAGTTGGACGCTGCACAGGATAGGATGTGACTGTTTCCACTATTTCCCGGGTATCGATAGCCCTCCTGAATGTTGGTCTGGTCGGATCTTGGTTGGACTCAGCGCGACTCACACGGTCAACTCGAGATTCGCTTTCTTTCCACACGAGCACGCCTCCGTTAATCACTTTTTGTGGGTTTCACTTTTGACACCTATTATCTCCAAATTCGACGGCAATTGGTCTCGTAATAGCAGCTGCGGTTGAGGAGGAGGAAGGAGGAGGTGGCGAGGCAGGTGGGAGGACAGAGCGAGAGGTGTTGGGGAGATAATGTGAAGTGAGGCAAGTGGCGCAGCGTGAGTCAAGGGAGTTGGGGTCAAACAGCACCAACAGCACCAGCAGGAGGATGAAAACTTTACTGCAGAAAGTTTTTGGATATTGGAGTAGGAAAATTGGGAGTGTGGAAATGAAACCGAAGCAAGCAAGTTAAGGGAGACTAATTAATGTATACCTCGCTGCGTACCCATATTTGTTTCCTCATCAATGCAAGAAACGTGAACCATAGAGATGACAACGACGAAACTCCTGATCATCGTCCTCCTCGTCCTCGTCCTCCTCCTCGTCCTCCTCCTCCTCCTCCTCCTCCTCCTCCTCCTCCTCCTCCTAATCATCGTTCCGCGTACCAGGAGAGGGATAAATAAGAGTGTTTCGATCAGCCTGCTACAACAGATTGCCTCGCTCGGCCACCCTGGTACCCTGCAGGATCAAGAGTGGCAACCCGCGCCCCTCCATCTGGTGGCTGCCCAGGGAAACACTCGACACCATCAGCATTAGTGGGATATTTTTTCATTCACTCAACAAAAGACATTTCCTTTGGGCTGTTCCTATCTTCCCCTTCTTTCTCCTCTTCCTCTTCTTCTTCATGCCGCTTCCTTCCTCTTCCCCTTTCTCTCTTATTCCTCTTTCTTGCCATCGTCTTCTTCTTCTTCTTCTTCTTCCTCCTTCTCCTCCTCCTCCTGCTTTAGTAGCAACCAATCATTGGGAGATGTGAGGGAAAGGAGGAGGGAAGGAAGGGAGCGGAAAAGGATGAGAGACGCAGTTCATGTCGTCCTGAAAGATACACAAATGGGACTATCGAGAGAGAGAGAGAGAGAGAGAGAGAGAGAGAGAGAGAGAGAGAGAGAGAGAGAGAGAGAGAGAGAGAGAGAGAGAGAGAGAGAGAGAGAGAGAGAGAGAGAGAGAGAGAGAGAGAGAGAGAGAGAGAGAGAGAGAGAGAGAGAGAGCACAGGCAACAGAAACATGCTCAGTATCTCTCTACCACCACCGCCACCGTCACCGCCGCCGTCAGATGTCAAGGGTCGCAGCCTTCCATGCGGGGCTGTCTATTAACATGATAAAACACCCGGTTGGCATTCACTTTTATTATAACTTCACCGCCGCTCACGCTGTCGCTGCCACTGCTCCGATTCCGCCGCCGCTGCCGCCGCCGCCGCCGCCGCCTCACCCGGAGAGCCTTCAATCAGAGCAAGCAGATGGCTAAAGAATTAATGAAGGAAGACGGAGCAGGCCGTCTCGCTAGCCAATCACAACTAATGGCCAGGTCGGCGCCCGCTTGTCACTGGCCGCCGTTGCCATGACATCGAGGCTCCGGCAGAACCCTTTTTGTAAACACTGATTTTACCCTCACGGAGATCAATACTCGGCTCTAGTCATGCCCGGGCCGCCACGCCTCCTACCTCACACCTGTCTGCCGGGGACCCGAGGCCTTGGCATCCTGCGGGAGGTGGTACCCAGATGCTACTCCCCAGTCTTCCACCTAAAGGAGATTGTCAAGTCGACGTTTCAACGACCGACATGAACCCCAGATGCATGTCTGGCCGTGGGTCCTTCGCAGCGTGTGCCATTCGTCTCGTCGGCACCATGTCTTGCCCAGGCAGTGCGACGTACGCGGCTTATCGTTGGCTACAGTATGATAAAATATCACTCTAATTAGAATCAGAAGGCAAGGAGGTGGAAAAATAAACATTTTTTATTTTATTTTTGCCCTGACGTCGACCCTAAATTTGGAGAGGCCGAGGCACTGGCCCGGAACAGCTTCGCCCACTCCCGCGCTCTGGCCTCGAGGCGCGGGGGGCGCGGCGACACGATGAAGGACGCGATAAATTCATTCCCGCGTCAGGCACAACAGGGGAAGACACTCAGCCGGGGCGAAGGGACGACTGATACCCGCCCCAGGCCAGCCACTCTGCCGAGGGCTAGTGGCGAGGCTTGTGTCTTGTGGGTCAGAGTGAGGAGGTGGTGGCAGTGGTGGCGGTGGTGGCGGTGGTGGCGGTGTGGTGGTGGTGGTAGCAATGATGGTGGTGGGAGGGCAAAGAATTTGTTATTTTCATTGTTAAAACTAAATCTCAAAAAGGAGAAAGTGAATAAATGGAGCGAAATGATGGTGACTGATGGAGGAAAATTGAAAAGAAACTGACGAGTTGATAGAAAAAAAAGTGGAATGGATTTGGCAGTACGTAGTTTCTTTTATACGAACCTCATAAAGGGGAAGCCATGACTGACTAACGAACACAGGCAGAAAGAAAATAAAAAAAGTAGAGAGAAAGAAATGAGAGAGTAAAAAAGAGTAAAAAGAGAGATAAAACAAAGAACACTCATCATCCTGCGGCAAAGAAACAAAAACAACCGCATGTCTGATTTCAATGACACGTGAAAAGAAAAAAAGGAAATATATTTAAGAAAACAAAAACAGCGGTGTCTGCGATCAAGGTTCTGTCTGCATGTCAAAAACACTTGTTTGCTGACTTTTAATGTTGCCTTCATATCACTGCCGAGGGGAGGGAAGGGATGGGAGGAGAGGGGAGAGTAGGGATGGGATAGAAAGGGAGGCACGAAGGGAGGGAAGGAGAGGCAGGGAGGGAAGGAGACACAGGAGGGAAAGGATAAGCAAGGAGGGAAGGAGGGGCAGGGAGAAAAGGAAGAGGAGAGAGGAGGGGAACGGTAGACAGGGAGGAGGTGTGAGGGAAGAAGATGGAAGTTACATGGAATTGGAAAGAAACATAGGCCACAATAGACTGACCTAGGACTACTAAGATGATGGAAGAAAAGAACAGCAAAGTAGAAGACTCTCTCCCCACCCTCCACTCTTTCCAGCATAAGCCGTACAGGAAACATACAGGAAATAGATACTTTACGGTGTTAGAGAGGGAAAAACACAACGGAAATTTAATTGGAAAGAAAGAAAATAATGCAAATGAAGTGCCCTCATTTCCTGGAGGTAAGGATGTTAATGTCTATCAAACAAATGTTGTTAGTCACGCATTGGAGGCCAAATATCGATCAATGTCGCTATCTACACTTTTAAGTTTTGAATACTACTTAAGATATACTTTACTTTCTCATTTTGATACCCGGAGAATCACTTGACCCCTTCAGTACCATGAAGCGTTTTCATATTTATTCTGCTTACTATTCGGTGACCTTATACGGCTTCAAAAACATATGTGAGGATCAGAACAGTGAAGGCTCTGGCAATTAATGTTTTGTCCTCCATAGACTCTTCCTAATGCAAAATAAAATAATCTAATCATAAAAAAGCGTCCCAGTACTGAAGGGTTAAAACTCGTTTGCCACTTTTTTATTTTATTTTTCTTACACATGGTGCGGCAGAAATACCTCCCACATTTTAAAGGTTGACAAAAGGAAGAAGAAACATTTATGTAAAATAAATTTTACTGTTGTTTAAATAAATGGTTACAGTTTTTGTTCATTTGGTTTTAAAAATTACATTCTCTAAATGGTGACCTCTATTCGCTATACACTGTCGGAGACGATTTCTGAAGTTTTCCATAACTGGAAGAATCATTCCATCCGATATTTCTGCAATCTTTAAACGAAGAGCCTCCTTTAATTATCCAACTGTATCCGGTCGATATTTGTAGACCTCAGCTTTCAAAGTAACCCCAGAGAAAAAAAAATCACAGGGCTTGAGATTGTGCGAACGGGCTGGCCATTGAATGTCACCGCCTAAGGATGTATAAGAGAAGAAATCTGGCCAAGGGCAACAAAAACGATTAAACAAAAAGATCCACTTAGATGAAAGTCCCCGAGCAGGTCTGAGAGTGTTGCCAATAGAATAAGGTAAATGTCTTGAAACCTCCCCTATAAATGAGTTCAGGTCATAGGAAGATGGAAATCTCGTAGAAGCAGAGAGGGAGTTCCAGAGTTTACCAGAGAAAGGTATGAATGATTGAGAGTACTGGTTAACTCTTGCTCCCACACTGACAATTTATCGATACCATTCTGTATTTCTATTACTGAAGGAAAGAGTGAAGGGAAAGGAAAAAGAAAGACGAGAGTGACATGGGAAATAAGGAGGGAAGGAGAGAGGGAATAAAAGAGAGAATGAAATAAAAAGGAAATGAAAAAGAGAAGGGAAACATGGGAGTAAGGGAGGCTAAACAAAGGAAAGCAAGGAGGAAAGGAGGGATGATAAAAGAAGGATGGAAAAACAGGAGGGAGAGAGGGAATAAGGGAGGAAAAGAGAAAAAGAGGAAAATTAGGAAAGGAGGGAGGAAGGAGGGAGGAAAGGAAGGATAGAAGGGAGGGAAAGAAGAAAATAGGGAAAGAAGGAGTAAAAGAGGGAGAGAAAGAAGGACAAGAAGGAGGGAGGGAGGGAGGGAGGGAGGGAGGGAGGAAGGAAGGAAGGAAGGAGGACCGGGTGGCGGAGGGAAGGAAGGGAGGGAGAGGGAAGAGATAGCGCCCCGCAACGCAAAAGCTTCACCTTCAGCTTCCGTTATCGATGGAAGAGAAATTTTGCTCCTCCGTCCCCGATGAAAAATGACTTGAGTGACCAGATTCGAGCAACGATGAAAGGCGGCGGGACAAAAATTATAGAAAATCTATCCGAGTATGTTAAAGGTGAGGAAAAATAAATCACCAAAACACAACGAATACATCTTTCCCCTTTAGGAGACAAAAGAGCCTTCCTGAAGAGAGAAGAAAAGAGAGAAGCGAAGAGTTTACATGAGTTATGGGAGACAGGGACACGTGGCATGCAGAAGGACGTGAACAAATGGCGCAGAGTGATGACGAAGAGAGATACTGAAGGGAATGTAGCGTCGCGTCATCGAGGTGGTGTAGGGGCGACGAAAACACGCAAACGACCCGACGACTCCGCGACATTAGGCGGCGGCGGCGGTGGCGGAGGGCGAGGAGGATGAGTCTGGCGGTGACTGATGATGATGACGATGATGATGATGATGATGACGACAGGAAGGACAGGAACGAAAACAAAGACATTCTACACCAAAAATAAGTGAACCCATGTGCTTTCCCAACCTCTCTCTCTCTCTCTCTCTCTCTTGTCCACGGGAATTCAAGACCTAATCCTCTCCTCGCCTTACAGTCTAGAATCGCTCGTCAGGCTTTGTTGTGAACGCCATGCAGACTGACGGAGGAGGAGGAGGAGGAGGAGGAGGAGGAGGAGGAGGAGGAGGAGGAGGAGGAGGAGGAGAAGGAGGAGGAACTGCAGGTGTAGTGATTTGATTTAGAGATAAGGAAAGTATGTGGTGGTGTTCTATTATTACTATTACTACTACTACTACTACTACTACTACTACTACTACTACTACTACTACGACTACTACTTCTTCTTTTACGATGACTACTTAACGTGTGTGTGTGTGTGTGTGTGTGTGTGTGTGTGTGTGTGTGTGTGTGTGTGTGTGTGTGTGTGCGCGTGCGCGGGCGTGGAAGTGAGAGAATACCAGTGGAAGGCAATACCCACATAATGAAAATTTTGAGCACAACATAGCGGGTCATGTTTTCGTACGTGAGAGAGAGAGAGAGAGAGAGAGAGAGAGAGAGAGAGAGAGAGAGAGAGAGAGAGAGAGAGAGAGAGAGAGACGTTTTTTACTTCCTTTCACTCGAGGTTATTCATGCTTCTCGTCCTCTCAATCTCTCTCTCTCTCTCTCTCTCTCTCTCTCTCTCTCTCTCTCCTCCTCTCTCTACTCCTCCAGTCCCTGCTTTCCTTCCATTCATTCCTCCATTCTTTCTCCCGTTTCTATCCAGACCTCCTTTTCTCTATATTTTCCAGGAAGTTCGTCTCCTCCTCCTCCTCCTCCTCCTCTTCCTCCAGGCCCTTAACCAATTTATTTTCTCCTCTTCCTCCTTCTTTTCCTCCTCCTCGTATCTTCTTTTGCTTCCTTTTCGATTCATTCCTGTATCCACTCTCTCTCTCTCTCTCTCTCTCTCTCTCTCTCTCTCTCTCTCTCTCTCTCTCTCTCTCTCTCTCTCTCTCTCTCTCTCTCTCTCTCTCTCTCTCTCTCTCTCTCTCTCCTAATATCCCAAGTCCTCCACCTATTACCTCAATCTCCTCCTCCTCCTCCTCTTCTTTCTTTTCCTTCCCCTTCCTCTTCCCTTCTTCACTTCCATTGGCTTAACTTTTCTTCCATCATCATCATCACCTCCTCCTCCTCCTCCTCCTCTTTCTCTTCCTCTTCTTCTTCCTCCTCTTCCGTCCGTCCGAGCTTGCATATCGGGCGAGGAAATTAAACTGGGCAAATAACAAACCTTCGACTTCCTGTACCATTATTAGTCTCCCGTTTATTTTGAAAAAGAAAACGAGGAGATGCATTCTGTGTTTGCCCGTTCGCAGCGCCTCCCCGTGACCATCCCCCTCCCTCCCTCCCTCTCTCTCTCTCTCTCTCTCCCGTCCGCCCCCGCAGCCATTCCCGCCCCCGCTTCAGCTATCCCTCCCTTCCCGCCTTCGCCTCCTCCGTCGTTTCCCAGCATCGTTCATGACCGGTAAAGCAAACTGAAATCCGCGGAACTCGTCAAATAGAGAGAGAGAGAGAGAGAGAGAGAGAGAGAGAGAGAGAGAGAGAGAGAGAGAGAGGTTAGTTTTGAACATGCCTTCCTATCGCCACTTAGTTCTTATCAGTACTTTCTTAATTCTTTTCTTTTTTTCTTTTTTCTTTTCTTATTTCTTCTTTTCTTCTTATTCTTCTTATTCATCATTCTTCTCCTCCTCTTTCCTTCTTTCTCTTCCTTTTCCGTTTATTCCTGTAACTCTTTTCCTTTCATTTTCTTCTTCCTCCTCTTCTTCTTCTTCCTCCTCCTCCTCCTCCTCCTCCTCCTCCTCCTCCTCCTCCTCCTCCTCCTCCTCCTCCTCCTCCTCCTCCTCCTGCTGCTGCAGCTCGTATTTACCTGGTCTTCTTGACACCTGCAACGCCTGTTTAATTTCACCTGTACGAGAATCCACCATCAGCTGTGCTCTCTCTCTCTCTCTCTCTCTCTCTCTCTCTCTCTCTCTCTCTCTCTCTCTCTCTCTCTCTCTCTCTCACAAATCCACCTTTACTTCTTACACCAGTCTGTTCTCTCTCTCTCTCTCTCTCTCTCTCTCTCTCTCTCTCTCTCTCTCTCTCTCTCTCTCTCTCTCTCTCTCTCTCTCTCTCCCACACTGTCGCTTAGAGCAGCATCTCGTTACCATGGCGACGGTGGATGAAGCAACGTCCCTTGAATCCTGCAAGAGCATAAGCGGCGTAACCCTTCCCTTCCCCCCTCCTGCCCCGTCAGCTACTCCCCAGGGACCCTTCATAGGTTGCTAGGCGGAGTACAGAGGTATAGGGCTGCCTCTACATGGTCGTTGTGGACAAAGGGAGGGTCGTTTGGTCGTTTTCCCGTGCCGTGACTGCCTTGTGGGTCGTTTCGGTTGGTGGTATGGGGGTCCTCTGGTCTCATTGATTTTTTCAGTGTCTTTGTGGTGTTATTTATTAATTTGTGCATCTGGTTGTGTGGAGTTGTGGGTAAGGGAGGGAGGGAAGGATGGAGGGAGGGCGGGAGCGAGGGAGGGAAGGAAGGAAGAGAGGGTTTGGTTGAACGGATTGAAGGTTACTACTGGTTGGTTGGAGGGAAGATTCAATGTCCTATCTCTCTTTCTCTCTCTCTCTCTCTCTCTCCCGTCGTCTTCCTCCTCCTCTTCTTATTCTTCTTCGCCTTTCTCCTCCTCCTCCTCCTCCTCCTCCTCCTCCTCCTCCTCCTTTTCCTCCTCCTCCTCGTGATCACTTTTTAAAGGTGTTATAGTTTTCTTGACTGGTGGGGAGGTTCTCTCTGTTTCACTATTACGGTACTGTGTTGCTGCTGCTGCTGCTGCTGCTGCTGTGGTTGTCTCTATTGCTGTTACTGCTGATACTACTGCCACTACTGCTGTTATGACTGCTGCTACTACTATTGCTACTAGTACTGCTGTTAGTACTACTGCTGCTATTACTACTACTACTGCTGCTACTAATACGACTGCTGATAGTACTACTGCTGCTGCTACTACTGCTGCTGCTGCTGCTGCTGCTGCTGCTGCTGCTGCTACTGCTGCTGCTGCTGCTGCTGCTGCTGCTGCTGCTGCTGCTGCTGCTGCTGCTACTGCTACTGCTACAACTGCTGCTGCTATTACTAGTACTACTACTAATACTATAAAGATCATTACTGTTACAAATAATAAGAGTAATGATAATAGTAACATCAATAACAATGATAAAATAAAATATCAATAACAACAACAACCAAAAACAACAACAACAAACAAACAACAAAACAAAAACTATCAATGGTACCACCACCACCACCACCACCACAACAACAACAACAACAACAACAACAACAACAACAACAACAACAACAACAACAAGGCAGTGATGCAACAAAGTAAACACCACCACGCACGTACAGTATCGTTCCTCCCTTTTCCTCCCCCACCTCTCTCTCTCTCTCTCTCTCTCTCTCTCTCTCTCTCTCTCTCTCTCTCTCTCTCTCTCTCTCTCACACACACACACACACACACAAGTACAAATCCTCCACAAATGAACGTGTGCTTAGAGGCATATATTACATGAAACTGCAACACCAGGTAGAAAAATAAGCAAATAGACGATGAAACAAACACACATTTCACTGAGGCTCAAACACATTCGTCTCCTCATTTACGAGTACATTCGATGACTGAGCATAATACCTGCCCCTGTTCTCGCCGCCGCCGCTCGCCAGACACACACACACACACACACACACACACACAGAAGTAGTACACTTATATTTCAGTTTCTCTGCTGTTAGAAGTTCCCAGCGTGGGAGGCTTTTGTTTACTCGCTTACTCCCAGCCCAGGCAGGCACTCAGACACCCACGCAGCCTCACAGACCCGTATACTTCTCCAAACAGCAACTAGTAACACACCGCCGCACATTGACGCAGCTATTCCAATAGAATGTCAGACAGATAGGCGTGTGGATAGCCAGGACACAACTGGATAAGAGAATACGAACCCACTTAGCCATCTACATTTCCAGTTAGACAACCACCCTCATAGATCGCTACACAGCAAGCCAGGCAGCCACATAACCAACAATTTAGCCAATCACTATAAGCCACACAGCCAAACACTACTGTACCTTAACCTCTTCAGTACCAGGACGCTTTTTCATATATATTATGGTTACTATTTGGCGATTTTCTACAGCTTCAGAAATCCTTGTGGTAAATAAAATAGTGAGGACTATGGTCATTAATTTTCTGACCTCCATAGACTCTTTCTAATGTCAATAAGATCGCCTAATCACACGAGAAATTCAAGATAAAAATGCATCCGAGTATTGAAGAGGTTAAATTTGAGACAGACACAGCAGCACAATGTCACGCCACAACACAGCAGCCACAGCGCCACCCATGCCGGAACACAATGCGACAGTCAGCAGCACAGCCAATGACAAACAGGGCGATACAAAGGGAGTCACCGTAAACACGAAGCAATACAAGTCCCTGCCCAGCATATAGATATTGATGGCCGCTCCCTGCCGCCAGCCTCACCACCCACTCACTTCTTAATGTATAGGAAAAGGAATATCTCCAGCCTGGCCACCGTACGTTATCCAGCACACCAAGCATTACCATTACTAGGATGGCGAGGCACTTATCATCCCCTCACCACATTACCGCGACCACCACACACAAAAATACTGGCGCGAAACTGCATCATTCACCAGTGTCCGCGTCATACATACACATACACAGACAGACTAGCATATTAACTGAATCCCATCATCACCATTACTAGGTGCAGCATTTTCTCTCCTTCACCATATGATAACCTCACAGAAAGCACTAACATGCTATCATAAACTTAGTAGACTTTCAAAACATCACCAATAAACGTCCGCCATCACCACAATCACCACCACCATTAAATAAGCGCTTCATAACACAACAAACAGCATTCCAGACACCACCACCACCATCACTACCACCACCTTCAGGATCGAAGCACTGTGTCACGGACCAAGACTCGAGTGTTCCGCTTTCTGCTTTACCTCATCTGCTCGTCCCCGGAAGCTTCCCTCGCACGTTGCAAGTCTCTCCCCCCTCCCTTCGTCCTTCCGCCTCTCCCCAGCCCCTCGCCCTCCCAGCCGCCCGCCAGACAGCCCTAATTTCCTCCCGTCACACCTCCTTATGACGTCATTGTCCTGCGCCTCGAGTGTCACAAGGCTTTTGAGTTTCGTTGTCCCTGGTGCTTGGCGGTGGTGAGCTGCGGCCCGGCGCACCACAACGCTGCTCCGTCTTGTGCATGTTCACGCCATGGTGTCAACTTGACTGAATTGGCTTAGCGCAGCTAGAAAACGCCCCTGCCCTTTCATGTTCAGGAGATAATCATGGACCTGGCCTGACCTGACCCAGTTTAATTAAAAAGTCCGTCTCTCATTCAGGTGGTGTTACAGACCAGACCTGACGCAATCTCACTTAAGAGGTCATGTCCCTATACAAATTTACACAAAAATATGAGGCTGATCTAATCTAATATCACATAACCCAATATGAATAACCTGATTTAACCTGACCTGAACTAACTTTAATGTACTCTTAACCTAATTTCATCTAACGCAACGCAACGTAACCTAACCTAACCTAACCTAACCTAATCTAACTAAAATCTAACCTAACCAACTTGTATTAACCTCAAAGTTGACTACACATATAATCATTTACAATGCTATAACATAATACCGACAATGTGATAAGATAAAAGACTCTCCTTCATTTTCCCTCATCTCCTTTTAATCCGTCATCTTGATTTTGGATGTAGGTAGGAAAGGTACAAGTAGGATACAATAACACTTCCTATTCTCTCCTTCCTCACATTACTATTCCGCCATTTCTCTTTCATTCATCACCTACATGTTATGAATAAAATCTTTCTTCCTCTTTTTCAAACCCTTCCTTATTTAGACACTCATTTCTCGTCGACCTTTCTCCTCCTCCTCCTCCTCCTCCTCCTCCTCCTCCTCCTCTTCCTCTTCCTCATCCTCCTCCTCCTCCTCTTCCCCCAGGTCCTTATCTTTCCTCTCGTAACAATCCTGACACATCATTACTGTTTCCTGAAAGACGCAACACTCATTCCATCCTAAACCCTCCATCGCGAAAAAAAGGGGAATAAAAAAGGTGACTGTGGCAAAGGTCTCACTTCTAAATACAAAGACGGGGAAGGTAGAAAAATATTGCCATTTATTACGCCCTGGAGTAGAGTGAGCCCTGTTCCTTTTTAACTGCTGCTATGGTGATGTGTGTGTGTGTGTGTGTGTGTGTGTGTGTGTGTGTGTGTTCATGGAATCTAAGAAAAAATATACGAAAGAAAGTAAATACATAAAAATATATACGAATGAAGAAATTATAAAAAAAAGAAACATTTTATATTGAAATGTACAGGGGGTTTATTTTTTCAGTAGGTTTATATATTTTTTTTTTTGAAGTAGAAAATCTAAGAAAATTATTCGGAAGAAAGTAGATAGATATACAAAAATATATATAAATGAATAAAAAAGAAAAAGAAGCATTTAATATTGAAAAGTACAGTTTCCCCAGGGTATATTTTTAGTGGGTTTATATTTTTTAAAGTAGAGAATATAGTAAGAAATGATGGAAAGGTTGAGATAGTGATTCACATGTAGTACAGAGATGGTGATGATACGTTGCCGTCGATGAGATAATGAGAAAGGCCCATCAATACCTGCTACTTTATCATTCTTTGCTCACACATTTTTTCAGCATCCTCCAACCCGACAAAAAAAAAAAAAAAAAGAAAGCAATAATAATGACGCTTACATAGGCAGAAGTATTTTTCCTTACTCATAAAAGAAAAGAAAAGTCATTAGTATTTCCTGCTTCCCCATTCACAGTGTCTTTTTCTTAGCAAGCCCCCCACCCCTAAAAAAAAAAAAAAAAAAACATGCTTACGTAGGAGGAAGTTTTTTTTTCTTATTATAAAAAGGAAAGAAAAAAAGGAAGTGTCATTAGTGTTTCCAACTTCACCATTCACAGTGTTACTTTTGGTTTGACATCTTCCCTCTCCCCCAAACAAAAACATAACACATACATAGGCGGAAGTTTTTTTTTTTTTTTTTTTTAATTCAGCTTCACCATTCACTGTGTCTTTTTTTAACATACCCCACCCAAAAAAAAAAAAAATAAAAATAACGTTTATATAGGCGAAGTATTTTTTTCTCACTCATAAAAGAAGAAAAAAAAAAAAGGAGTGATTTGTATTTCCTGCTTTATCAATCACAGTGTCTTATTTCAACATACAAAAAAAAAAAAAACTAAAAAACAGAATAATGCTTACAAAGGTGAAAGTATTATTTTGTTACTCATAAAAGAATAAAAGAGGGAGTGATTAGTATTTCCTGCTTCATCATTCGCCGAGTTTTTTTTGCTTTTTGTTTTTTTTATCAACACCATAAAAGAAAAACAAAACAAAAACATAATAACGCCCACATAAAAACAACTCATAAAGAACGAAAAAAAAAAAAATAGTCACCTGTATTTCCTGCTTCACCATTCAGTCCTTTTTTTTTTTTTACTTTATCTCACCCGCCCCCCTCCTCACCAAAACAAAAATAAATAAATAAATAAATAAATAACGCTTACATAGGAGAAAGGGATTTTTTTTCTTACTTATAAAAAAAAAAAAAATAGTCACCAGTATTCCCTGCTTCACCATTCACTGTCTTTTTTTTGCATCCCTCACCAAAAAAAAAAAAAAAAAAAATAAATAAATAAGAATAACGCTTACATAGGCGGAAGTGATTTTTCTTCTCATAAAAAAGAAAATAAATAGCCACCAGTATTTCCTGCTTCACCATTCACTGTGTCTTTTTTTTCAACATCCTCCTCCTTCCCTCCCCAAAAAAAAAAGCAAAACAAAAACACAATAACGCTTAGATAAGGAGAAGTATTTTATTTTCTTACTCATAGAAAAAAAAGAAAAAAAAATAGCCACCAGTATTCCCTGCCTCACCATTCACAGCGTACTTTTTTTTTTTTCCAACACCACAGCAGCAAAAACGAGGAATGAAACCCGACATAACAATACTAACAAGGCTGGATATACATTTTTTTCTCTGACCCATTAGGAAAAAACAAAACACCATAAAAACTAAAAAAAAAAAAAACAAAGAAAAAAAAAGACCATTTGTACATCTTGCTTCACCTTCACCGTTCACCGAGTACATTTCTTTTTTTCAACTCCACAAAAAAATAAAAAAGTAAGGTTATCTATCATAGCAACTACAAAGGTGGAGGTCTATTTTTCTTACCATCAATGAGAGAGAGAGAGAGAGAGAGAGAGAGAGAGAGAGAGAGAGAGAGAGAGAGAGAGAGAGAGAGAAAAAAAAGGAAAGAAAACAACACAATTTTCCAACACCCTACAAAATAAATTGGCCGCCGTGGTGCAGTGGAACCATGCGTGCTTTGGGATCCTAGAGGTCTCCAAGCGCACGGGTTCGAATCCTGTCCACGGTCTGAGTGTAGGTTGGGCTTCCTCACTCGGGGCAACGGTTTCCTAGCGGGTGGGCTTTAAGATAGGAGGTACCCTAAAAAGTATCCCCTTTAGCCCAGAAATTCCCGTGAAAAGCCCACATGGTATAAAAAAAAAAAAAATCAAGGAGAGAAAAATGATCGAACACACTCCAACATTCACATCATACATCACTTTTTCCTCATACTCACAAAGGAAAAAGAAAAAAAGAACAGAAAAACACAAAAAAAAATCCACAGTACCAGCTTCACACACACACACACACACACACACACACACACACACACACACACACACACACACACAACCCTTCCTGCAACCTCAACCAGTGGGAGCAGCAAGGTAGCCCAGACTGTCAGCTTTACCGCAGATTCACCTGGCGGAATTCTACACATCAGGTGGTCAGTCAAAGGGGCGGTGATGCCTTTTTTTGCAAACCTTTTTAAGCCAGTAAGTTAAAATTTTATGGTTCAGACAGACGCATCGCCGAGCTCCCTGTGTGCTGTCAGTCTGATGGAGGCGGGGATGAGTTGGTTGCTGTGGGAGTGGGAAGGTGGGGAGGGAAGGAGGGGAGTGGGGCAATGGGAGGACGGAGTGTGAGAATGGGAGGTGAAGGGAAGGAGGAACTGAGGGGAAATGGAGGTATATGGTAAGACGAGTGAAGGGAAGGATGGGGAGTTAGAGAAGTGTAGGAGGAGAAGGTTGGAAGGGGAAAGATGGAATGGATGGAGCGTGAAGGGAGGGAAGGATATGCAGAGGGGAATGGAAGAGGGAGGGAAAGGATGAGGAGTTTGGAAGAGAGGAATAAAGGAAGGAAGGAAGAATGATAGATACAAGAGGAAAGGAAGAAAGGGAGAGAAGACGAAGGGATGAAAGAGAGAAGAGAGGATGTAAACAAAAGTAATGGTAGATAGGAGTGAAAAGAAGGAAAGAGAGACAAACGGTCCAATAAAAAAGAAAATAAATAAGATAAAATGAAAAGAGGAGAAAGACGACGTTCTAATCCAGGTGGGCAGTTACCTGTGCGAGCTGAGCAAAGTCACGTCTTACTGTTCCCTATTAAACCTTTCAATACTGGAACACATTTTTACCTTGAGATTTCTGTACGATTAGACCATTTTATTGACATTACAAAGGGCCTATTGAGGTCAGAAGATTAATGGCCAGAATCTTAGCTATTTTAATCCTCATATGATTTTCTGAAGCTGTATAGACTCACCAAATAGTAAGCAGAACGAATATGGAAACGCGTCATGGTACTGAAAGGCTTAATGAGTGGCTGTCCTGCAAAGAGTCACCCAGCACTGCAATCCAAACCACCTCGTTACAGGGTACTTTCAACAAGCTCTGGTGGAAGTTTTCAGGGTTCTAGTGACAGCTAAAGAAGGCTTACTACAGTGCTAAGGGAACAAACGCCTATGAGATCACAACTAATAATCTTCGTGGCCTTTAAAAATAGTGTTGATGAAAACTTAAAACATTGAGAAATTGAGTCAGACCTGCACACACACACACACACACACACACACACACACACACACAGCGTATGATCACC
>NC_059304.1:8557443-8572443 GCF_017591435.1 Portunus trituberculatus | reverse complement strand
GGTGCCAAGAGTGTGACGAGCGAGTCTCGGGAAATGGACAAATCCGGGTCGCTGAGAGAACGTTTCCCGGCCATTCTTCTTCCTCTTTTTCGGGAGGCGACGAAGGAAATGAGACTTTGTAATGGTGCCAAAAATGTCCCGGGTTTTTATGCACGTCCGCAGCTATTTGGAGACGAGAATACGCGATAGACGATAGAGGGAAAGGAAACAAAAAACGGAACAGAGGCAAAGGAAAAAAAAAAAAAACGGAACAGAGGGATGGGAGAGAGGAGAAGAGAGAAGAAAGGGAAGATATCAAAGGTGGACGGGAGGTAGCGGTGTGAATCCCATGGACCCACTTTTAGTCACGTTTCCCAGCAGGTGTTGACAGTCTGGATACCGCCACACCTCCTGCACCATTCTGTAATAACTCGATGTTGGTATACTGAGAAACGCCAGAATGTGTGACCTTGAAATTGAACAGGGGCATCGTTTAGAGTCATGAATCTTTAAACATGGAGTATCGCATTAACCTTGAGTTCTGTGTACAATTAGACCATTTTATTGACATTAGGAAGGGTCTATGGAGGTCAGAAGATAAATGGCCAGTCTTCACTTTTCTAATCCTCTACATAAGTTTCTGTAGCTGTATAAGATCACCAAATCGTGACCAAAATGAATATGGAAACGCGTCATGGTACTGAAAGGGTTGAAATTTGAACCTGTATTGTCCTTCTAAACATTGAACTTGCGTTACCTTTGTAATTTGAACCTGAAGAACCATCCACAACACACGAACACGGAAAACCATTTTGAACATGTAGCTACAATACCTCTGAGCTTCGAAGCCACCTATGAATGAAACTTTGAAGCCATGAACCCTTGAAGAACATTATGAACCTATGAAATGAATAACCGCTTCTTTCCTTACGTCATCGCAATTTTTCACCAATACTCTCACCATCTGAGCCAATACCATCACTATTTGCTCACCAACACGACTATTCCCATCACTGCCATCACCACTGTGTTTAACCCCTTCAGTACTAAGATGCATTTTTACCATGATTTTTAGTACCATTTTATTTGCATCAGGAAGAGTCTATAGAGGTCAAATGGTTAATGGCCATAGTCTTTCCTGTTCTAATTCCAGCATATGTTTCTGAAGCTGTAAGAAATCGCCAAATATGAACGAGAATGGATAAGAAAACGCGTCCTGGTACTGAAGAGACTAAGCTCATCCCAGAGTTTACAGCGTCTTATCATGTACAACTTCTTCCCTCATAAGATTGAATTAATCTGTAATCTTAATCTAAAAAGAGTTGTACAATATATTTATACATTTTAAAGCAACATGTGTATAAAATAATTTAGTGTAATATATATTTTCGCTAGAGAGAGAGAGAGAGAGAGAGAGAGAAAATAAATAAGGAAGGCACAGGTAGAGAGAGAGCATGGAGAGTGAAAAAGAGCATGGAAATATGACGGCCATATTTATTCAGGAGCCTCATTTATCATAACACTCCTGCTTATCACCTGTCCCTCGTTATCACCGCCATTTTTATTACACCTGGTCTTCCTATCCCTCCCCTCACTACCTACCTTTCCCCTCTCCTTCATTCCCTTATCATCTCAATCTCTCCTCCTCCTCCTCTTCCTCCCTCCATCCTCAACTATCATCCTTCCTTTCTTCCTCTTCCCCTCTATAACTTCCACACTCAATCCTCCTCCCCTCACCTTCTATAAACACCTTCTCCTTCTCCCTTCTCTTTCTCGTCTCCTCCATAACTAATCTTCTCAGTGCATCCCATTCTTTCTCCCCATCACCCTATTCCTTCCCACTCTCTAGAGCCGCTCAGGATTTCACTATTGGGAGATGAGAGAAGGATGAGGAAGGAAGACGGGAAGGGAGAAAGGAAGGGAAGGATGACGGAAAGGGAGGGAGGGAGGAGGAATAGGGAGCGATGGAGGGAAGGGAGGGAGGGAGGGATGGGGAATAGGGAGCGGGGTAGTCTTAGAAGCACCTTATCTTAGTCTCACACCCTCCATGGTTCGCTAAAAATCTTATCCTGTTTAAGTCAATTTTTTCCTTCTTTTTAATGTTGCCAGGAGAGAGAGAGAGAGAGAGAGAGAGAGAGAGAGAGATATTTTACAGCAATTCTCAAACTCATCAACAAAAATCACAGTCACCACTTCCTGTTTTTCCCTTTATTTGTTTTCCCTCATTTATTTTCCTCCACCTGCTTCTTCTTCTTTGCTGTTTCCCCTTGTTCCACTTTTTACCTTATATTTCCCTCATTTAATTTGCTTTCACTCATTTTCCTAGCAGTTTCCCTTTCAACCATTTCCCCTCGTCTCTTTTCCTTCACCTGTTTCCCCTTACTTGTCCTTCCTTAATCATTTCCCTTCAATCCCTTTCCTTGGCTTGTTTCCCCTTACATACTTCATTCTGACCTGTTTCTCTTGGCTTGTTTCCTCTCACCTCCTTTCTCTTACTTATTTCTCTTCAACCTGTTCCTCTTGCTCGTTTTCCCTGACGTGTTTCCCCTTGACTTGTTTCCCTTCGCCTGTTTCCCTCCACCTGTTTCCTCTAACCCTGGAGGAAAACAGCTGTCTGTACCCGTGCACCAAACTTCATCTGAGGGAAACACGGGCAGGCAAAGGGAAACAAGGAGAGCAACGGGAAACTGAATTTGTAAACGGAAGGAAACATGATACTGTATTCCTATTTATTGATCTTTGTCTCTTTCTTTTCTATTGTCTTTTATTCAATTTTTTCTTCTTCCTTTCCTCTTGAGTTTCTTTCTTTATCTCTTCCTGTTCCTCGTCTCTTTTTTTTTTTTTTGTTTTATCTCTTATTTTCCTATTTTTTTTATATTTTCAATCTCTTTTTCTTTTCATCAGGTTTTCCTTTTCTTTTCTTTTCTTGATCTTATTTTTCTATTCTTTCTTTTCTTCATAGTTTTCTTCTTCTTTTCCTTACCTATTTCTTTTTTTTTTTTCTCTCATTTTTCGCCTTTATTTTCTTTATTTTTTTTTCTCCTTTATTTTTTTCCCTTTGTTTTTCACTTCCTTTTTTATCTATCTTTTTTTTTATTCATTTCTTGTATTATTTACCATCCTTGTTTGATTTATTTTTCTTATTCATCAAGGTTACCACCACCACCACCACCATAACTACCACCACCGCCACCACCACCACCACCACAACGCGGGGTAAACAATGGCGCAGCGTCACAGGGCAAACTGACCAATAGGAGAGAGGGAATGAAATAATCGATGTATGACGGATTTTTTTCCCTTCCATCCTTTCGTTTTTCCTGTTTCCCCTCACTCTATTCTCTTTCTCAGTCTCTCTGTCTCTCTCTCTCTGTCTGTCTGTCTGTCTGTTTACTATTTTTTTTTCTCTGTCTGTCACTGTCTGTCCCTGTTTGTCTGTGTGTGTATATCTCTCTCTTTCTGTCTGTCTGTCTGTTCTTTTTCTCTGTCTCTCTGTCTCTGTCTTTCTCTATCTGTCTGTCTGTATGTATGTATGCATGTCTGTCTCTCTGTTCACTCATTTATTTTTCTGTGTCTCTGTTACTGTCTGTCTGTCTGTCTGTCTGTCTGTCTGTCTGTCTGTCTGTCTGTCTGTCTGTCTGTTCACTCAATTATCTTTCTCTGTCTCTGTTACGGTCTGTCTGTCTGTCTGTTTTTTTGTCTGTCTGTCTATTCCCTCAATTCTTTTTCTCTGTCTGTCTGTCTGTCTGTCTCTCTCTCTCTCTCTCTCTCTCTCTCTCTCTCTCTCTCTCTCTCTCTCTCTCTCTCAACATGACGCACGTAGGATATAAAATAACGCTGAATTACAAAAAATGAGGCGTGTTCTTAAGCTACAAAAATTATCCTGTGTCATTAATTTGAAAGTTGCTCTCTCTCTCTCTCTCTCTCTCTCTCTCTCTCTCTCATTTATTGTCACGCTCCAAATGTGATAAGATGAGTTTTGTCATGGTAATCCTTTGATGTGCACGATATTTTTATTCTATATATTTCTATTTTGATAGGAATATTTTTTGTTTAGGGGGGAGCAGTGTTTTGATCCCTCCATTGAAAGGCTCAGGTGATTTAGCCATTAACCTTTATGTTACTGTATATATATTTTTTTCGTGGGAATGTTTACTTTTCTATATTGAAATCTCCCTTTTTGTCCTTTCGGTTATTAGTTTAAATTCTCAAATATTTTTTCATAACTATTTTCCTATATTTTTTTCAATTTTTTATGGAGCAGTTGATTTATTTAAAATTTTCTGATAATTTTTCGTTTTTTTTTAATTAGGTTTTGCAGTTATGCATTTGTCTTTTCTTTTCTTTTCTTTTTCTATCGAGGGGCAAACAACATTTTTGCATCCTTCTTTGTTATCTAACGTGCTAAAAGTTTCTTGACAGCAAAGCCCTGACGAGGAGGAAATTGTTTTGCTTGTGTATTCCATAGTTTTCCTTCCCACTAGTGCTATTGTCATTCCGTTCAAAAAGAAGAGAAAGAAAGAAAACGAAAAATGACCAGAAGTTACATTTTTTGACATAGTTCTTCAGTTTTCACCTCTTTTCAAACATCCATTTGTAATTCTACCTATGACTGCTTTCCGTTTTGACGCATACTTCCCCTAAGCTCCCTCAGTTGTATGTTATGTCCCTCACCTCTCTATTATCACTCAACTCTATCTAATTTTCTTTTATAATATCTTTCCTCTCACCTGTCTTTAATTTCTCTCATTTCTGTTACATTCTTTTTCATATCTGTATCTAATTTCTCCTTGTCTATTTACCCTTACTTTTTTTTTCTAATTCCCTCACTTGTAATTAATTTCTCTCCCCTATATCTAGTTTTTGTTTGTCTGTATTAAATTCTCCTCACTCGTGTATAACTTGTTTAATTCATATCCAATTTTTGCTGGATTTAATTGATTTTTTTTAGTTGTATCTATGTAATTTCACTCACATCTATGTATTTCTTAACCTGTGTGTAATTCTCTTCATCTTTATACTCTTTGCTTCACCTGTAGCTTTCTTTTTCTTTTTCTTTTTTTCTGCATTATATTTCTTCAGTTTCCAATACTTTTCAACATTAAACTGCAACTCAACCAGGATCTACTATCTTTTACATAAACGTACAATTTCATACATTTAGCCCCCGCCCCCCCACCGCCAAAAAAAAAAAAAAAAATGTGCAAGGAAAAAGAGGGAGAGAGAGAGAGAGAAAAAAAAAATTATTCCTAACACTTTATCACTTTTTTTTTTACCTCGAACCCACAAATTTCCCTCCACCCACACCTCTCGCCCTTTGAAAGCTGACGAACTTATAAGAAACTTTTTCCCTCCCCATACTTAAGTTTCCTTTTTTAATCTAGTTTCCTTATCAAGACGCAATTCCTCCATCTAGGGCGACGCATCATCATCATTACTAGGGGAAGGAGGGCGAGGGAGAGAGAGAAAGAGAGAGACAAGGAAAGAGATGAAAGTTCCTCTATTTCCCCCCCTAGTACCTCCCTATAGCTATCTTTATTCCTGCTCCGCCGACTGGGAGGACGCGCCGAGCATTGTCCACATTCCTGCCATTCTCCAAGTTGTGATGAGGAGAGGAGCAGCCGCAGCCGTGGGCATAGACTTTATTCCCCGAGGCTCGTGGTTAGGGTGCGGTGGTGTGTGGGAGTGACGCGAGGCACTGATTGCATGAAGATCCAGTTTTGTGTTCATGTGGGAAAATAGTGGAAAGAAGGGTAGAAAGGCAATGAGATGGATGGGGAGGAAAAGAAAGTGAAAGACAAGTAGAGGGAATAAGTAGGAAAAAGGAGAGAAATGATTTTAGTCGGGGAAAGTAGGCTAGAGAGAGAGAGAGAGAGAGAGAGAGAGAGAGAATCCATCCCTCCCCTCAGCAAGCAGGACGGTACTGTCGCCACCAGCAGTAAGGAGAGGGCACAGTTGCTGGCTTCCTTGTTTGCTGGAAAAATGAAGGTGGGGAATCCACAGCAGCCACCGCCTCAGCTGGTCCAGCAATGTGAGAAGACTGTCACCATGGTGGAGGTGACGCATCAGCAGGTGAAGCGATTATTGCGGGGCTGGACACACAGAAAGCCACCGGCCCTGATGACATCAGCCCGCACCTGCTGAAGCGATGCTCCCAGGAACTGGCTGCCCCTCTCACCCAAGTCTTCACAACTTGTGTACGGGAAAACGTCTGGCCTTCAGTGTGGAAGGAGGCTCGAGTAGTTCCTGTACACAAAAAGCTCCAGGACGGACCCAAAAAACTACAGACCCATATCCCTGTTGTCAGTGGTGGGTAAAGTGTTTGAGAGGGTCGTGGCAGAGGTGGTGTGTAGCCATCTCAAGGACAATGCCCTCCTCTCAGACCAACAGTTTGGGTTCAGACCTGGAAGGTCAACCTCCGACCTAATGATGCTTCTCACCAGGCAGTGGCAGGACGCCCTCGACGACGGCAAGGACACTATAGTGGTTGCTTTGGACATAGCTGGAGCTTTTGATAAAGTATGGCACAACGGATTACTAGAAAAGCTTCGTGCTAAAGGCATCCAGGGTGGCTTGCTACGACTCTGGGAAATTACCTGCAGGACAGAAGCCTCAAGGTGGTTGTCAACGGGCAAACATCTGAGTCCCTGCCTGTGGAGGCATCAGTGCCACAGGGTTCAATTCTTGGCCCACTCCTGTGGAATATCTACGTGGATGATCTTCTCCAGCTACTGCCAGGAGTCAAGGCCTATGCTGATGACTGCACCCTCTCCTATACCTATCCACGCCAGGACAGTGGGCGGGCTGCTGAGGCCATCAATCAGCAGCTACGAGTGATAGAGGAGTGGGGTGCTCGCTGGCAAGTGACATTCGCGCCGGAGAAGACACAGGCAATGGTTGTCTCTCGGTCCCCAGCCGCCATGGCAGCAATGGCAGGAAAGTTGTCTTTGGCGCTGCTGCTCTCCCACTCCAAGATGACGTCAAGATACTTGGAGTGGAGGTGGATCGAGGGCTGAGGTTTGACAGCCATGTCAAAACCATTGCCAAGAAAGCCTCTCACAGGATCTCCGCTCTCAGAAGGATCGCCAGTTTCCTCGACAGGAAGGGAGACTGCTGCTGTACAAGGCACAGGTGCGGCCCCACCTTGAGTACGCAGCTCTCTCCTGGATGTCCTGTGCCGCCACACACAGAAGGAGACTGGACAGCATCCAACGCCGCGCCATACGGCTAGTAGATGCTGCAATACCACCTCACCCAGAGCCTGAGCGTCCCTTGATTCACTGGAACACCGCAGAGATGTGGCGGCGATCGTAGTGTTCCATAAGGCACAGGTGCAAAGAGTGCCACATCTGGCAGGGCTGCGTCATCCTCTGAGAGTCACCGCACGGAGCACGAGAACGGTGCTCAATGGTGGTGACGCCGTAGAGGTGCCGCGATCCCACGGGTGTCAGCATCAACGCACCTTCGCAGGACGCGTCTCCAGGATGTGGAACTTGTTCACGGCCGCGGTGCCTCACGTCCAGGAGATGAACACACAGTGTCAAACTGATGGCACATAAGTGGAGACAGACACTGCCAACTCCTCTGACACTCTTTGTGACGTGACACTCAGTGTAGTGCAGTGCGTGAATAGTGCTAGTGAAGTGAAAAGAACAGTGCTCCATTTACATGCTGACCATCTTGTATATTATCTATTTTTAAGTCTTGTAAATATTGTAGAGAAATAGATTGTAGTACCCTTAGAATAGGTAGCACACGACAGTGCGCCTTTGGGTACATGTTTTTCTGTATAAATTATGTTTAAATGAAAAAAAAAAAAAAAAAAAGAGAGAGAGAGAGAGAGAGAGAGAGAGAGAGAGAGAGAGAGAATCTAAGGAAGTATGGTATTTATAATAGGAAAAAAAAAGAAGGGGAAGAAATTAGAAGCAATAAAAGTCAAGAAAATCACGAGAAACAGGAAGACAAAAGGAGAAGGATGTAGTAATATAGGGAAGAGAAAGTCAATAAAAATAAAAAAGGAAAGAGAAAAGAAAAGGAGGTTAAACAGAAGAGAAAAAGAAGTAGAGTAACAAAAACTGAAAAAAAAACAGAGAAGAACAGGACAAGGGAACAGACAAAGGAGAAAATGTATAGGAAGACAAAAAAAAAGGAGGAAAAAAGGGAAAAATGACATCACATAGAAAATGGGGAAAAAAAAGAACGAGGTCACTCAACATTATAGAGGGAGAGAAAAAGAAATGAAAGAAAATGAGGAGGAAAGGAGGAAGACAGAAAAATGGAACTGTAAGAGGAAAAACTCAATATAAGAAATAAGAAGAGAGGAAAGAAAGGCGAACAAGGACACAAATTACCATACATACAAGTGGAATAAAGAAAGGAAGAATAGAGGGAAGAGCAAACTGATTACTTTAATGGAGGTTGAGAGGAGGGAAGAAGAATAAAAAAGGGAAACGTAAATAAGAAAAAAAAAAAAACATGACAGAGATGCAGGAAGGAGAATGAAATAGAGGAAGAAAAGGAGAGACGAAACAAGAAGATAATGAAAAGAGATACGTTAAAAGTGAAAAATACTGAAAAAAAATGAAAATAGGAAGGGATGAAGAAGAAATAAAAGGAAGAAGTAATTGAAGAAGGAAGCAGTGGAGAGTAGAGACGATGTGAACGATGAAATAGACAAAACAAAGAGAAAAGAAAGAAAAGGAATAAATGGAGGAGGTACAAAAAGAAAGAAGTGAATGAGAAACGAGAAAAAAAGTAAAAAAAAGAAGGAAAGAAAGTAAAGAAAAGAAAGAAAAAGAGGAAGAAAAGAAAGTGAAGATGTAAGAAAGAGAAAATGGAAGAGACAAACAACAACGTAAGAAAAATAAACTCTAAAGAATAAATAAAATAAAAAGAAAAAGAAAACGAGAACATTACGAAACAAAAATAAAACCAAAACAAAATAAAAATAAAAACAATTGCAATATAAAAGGAACGAAAGAAAAAAAAAAGAAAAATGCATAAAATAAAAAAAATGTATGTAAAAGAGAACATAACCAAATAAAAACGAGAGAGAGAGAGAGAGAGAGAGAGAGAGAGAGAGCAGCAATATGAATAAGGATAAGAGATATGATGGCCGCGATACATGTGTTCTCCATAACCTACTTTCTGAGGAGTCGAGTTGCTGTTAATGGCGCCGCTACACCCAGAACAAACGCACGCGACCCTAATCAGTAGACGGGAAGGGCGGGAGGATCTGGGTCGCGAAATAGAGTCTGTTTACCTGCTTGTGTTTGCCTCATTGTGTTCTGTGTTTGTTTAGTTGTCATATACGCGGTTCGAGTCAAGCTGGTGGTGTTCTTTGTGTTTGTGGCAGTTCAACAGTAACTCTCTTTTTTTTTTTTTTGTTTGCTAACTTATTAAAAGAAGGCAAATCAAAAGCAATTCAGAAAATAACAAAAAAAAAACACTACATAACAGACAAACAAACGAACCCAAAGGAACAGAAACACACAGTAAAAAGAACAGACAAAAACAAACTAAAGATAAACAAACATAAAACAAGAAAAGAAAAAAAAACTGAAAAAAACACTAATTTGTCTTTCCTTTTGATCGGGTGCTCACCAATATGGGTGTTTTGGTTCGGTAGCTTACGAGAAAAAGACTAAAAACTGGGCCTCTATCTCTTATCGTTCTTCTAAGGCAGGGGTTCTCAAGGGCATTATTCTCTCTTAACCCTTGACTGCCACTTAACACACACTCACTTTGAGGTTAGCTTACGAAAAATGACTAAAAACTGGGCCTCTATCTTTTATCATTCGTCTAAGGGTTGTATTCTTAAGGGCCTTGTTCTCTCTTAACCCTTGTGTTCACTACGGCCTTATGCTCTCTTAACCCTTAACTGCCACTTAGCACACACTCACTTATACCAATCACTCTGAGGAAAGCTTAAAAAAAAAAAAAAAAAAACTAAAACTGGGGCTCTATCTGTTACCATTCGTCTAAGGGTTGTGTTCACTAGGGCCTTATTCTCTCTTAATCCTTGACTGCCACTTAGCAAACTCTCATTTATACCAATCACTCAAGAGACATTATTTTGTTTCTTCTCCTGCAGTCACATCCAATCTTTAAACTGGCAAGAGATTGTTAACCCGCTAAAGTATCATGACTCGCTTTTATATTGATTCTGCTTACTATTTGGTGATTTTATACAGCTTCAGAAACTTATGTGGTGATTGAAATAGTGAAGACTCTGGCCATTAACCTTCTGACATCCATAAACCCTTCCTAATGTAGATAAAATGGTCTAATCATACACAACCTCAAGGTAAAAAAAATCCATCCCAGTACTGAAGTGGGGTTAGTGTATTCCTTTCTATCGCTAGCTTCATTGTACATATTTATAAAGACTTTCACGTATTGCTTCAAGTGCTGCTAATTGTTACGTGTCCCAGTGAAAAAGTTAACCTCCTTTAATACTGAGACGCATTTTTACCTTGACTTCTGGGTATGATTAGACGATTATTTTTGCATTAGGAAGGGTTCATGGAGGTCAAAAGATTAATGGCCATTGTCTTTACTATTCTAAACCCAACATATGTTTCTGCAGTTGTATAAAGTCGCTAAATAGTAACCAGAGTGAATATGAAAACGCGTTCTGGTATACTGAAGAGATTAAGGGAAGTTTTCATAGGCGTCAGATATAATAAAGCGTGTTTTCTTAGTCGTTTAATCTTTCAACATCTTGCTTTCTTTCCTTAATTTTTTCCTGTCTCTCCAATTCCCACGAAAACGAAACGAAATGAAACAGATAAATGAAATAAGATGAATAGACGGATGAATAAGATAAAATAAGCAAAAAAAAATAAATGAATGGATAAAACAGATACACATTTTTTGTTAATGGAGATCCAGAACCATTGTTAAAGTATCGCTAGAAACGTGGAAACACACTACAAATCCACAACAACTTCCACCGGAGCCTGTGCAAAAAAAAAAAAAAAACAACCTGAAACCAGACACACAAATGTTTATGAATGCGAGTGTTAAAGCCGTGTGTGTGTGTGTGTGTGTGTGTGTGTGTGTGTGTGTGTGTGTTATTGGCAGTGACATTATTAAGTTAAACTGTTAATGAATAATGAGATATTGAGCATTGGGTGTTATTCTAGATTCAACATTCAACATCATCAACATTAACCTTATATTCTCTCTCTCTCTCTCTCTCTCTCTCTCTCTCTCTCTCTCTCTCTCTCTCTCTCTCTCTCTCTCTGTGTGTGTGTGTGTGTGTGTGTGTGTGTGTGTGTGTGTGTGTGTGTGTGTGTAACTTTGTCCCGGACGGAGCTCAGATGTTGCCATTTCCTCCGTTGAATCCACACACAGTTTCTGCTTCATTTTATGGCCTTCCATTAGTGTTATTAGTGTAGTTTTTTGGATTCCCTTTCATTTGTCATAATATACGTTAATGTTGGTAGTTCGCATTTACTTCTCCTCCCCCCTGATGTGTTTCCGTTTCGTTTCTCTCTCTCTCTCTCTCTCTCTCTCTCTCTCTCTCTCTCTCTCTCTCTCTCTCTCTCTCTCTCTCTCTCTCTCTCTCTCTCTCTCTCTCTCTCTTCCTTCCTCTCGCCTCACTAATCTTCACCATTTATTTTCTTTGTTATTCTTCCTTCTTATTTCCTCCCCCTCATCTCCTTCCTGTATTTCCTCCTCTTCCATCACTCTCCTCCATCTCCTCTCAGCATCCTCCCCTCCCATCTCCACCTCCCTCCATCTCTCCTCCACCCTCTCCCGCCGCAGACTCCAACTTGCAAATCCACACAGAAGAGAAACCTAACCTCTCTCTTGCCACACCTGTCTTTTCCCTCCCTTTCCCTCCCTCTTTTCTTCCTTCCTTTTCCTATCACCGCTAGAGTCCGCCATCTTGCTCCCCCTCGACGCCACATGAAGCCTTTTAATCTACTTTCTAATGCCATTCTGGGGTTTCTCATTCGCCATGATGGTACGCTACTCTTGTTTATTTTTTTTTTTTGTGTGTGTGTGCGTGTGTTCTGAATTCTCTCTCTCTCTCTCTCTCTCTCTCTCTCTCTCTCTCTCTCTCTCTCTCTTTCTTTTTCCTTTTTCTTTTTTTTTTTTTCTTTTTTTTTCGTTTCGTATAAGATAATAGAATAAAATCTCAAGAATGCGCAGAGTCGACAAGTGCATTAATCATCATGTCAGTTTTCTTATTATTGCTTCCATGAATTAGGATTTGGTTTTTATGTAAGTAATTTAGAGAAAAGTTCAAGGTTAGAGTTTACTTCCATTTCCTCCTTTCTCTTTCCTCTCCCTTTCCTTCCTTTTTTACTCTCCTCCTCTTTGGTCGCTTCTCTATTTATCCCTTTATTCTTTTTCTCCTTTCCACGTTCCTTCCAGTCCCTCTTGCATTTTCCTCTTCCTCCATTACTTTCCTATTTATTTCCCTCTCACCTCACATTCCTTCATTTTTTTCTCTCATGCCTTTCTCTCCCGTTCACTCATTCATTATTTTCCCTTTTTTCCTTTCCGTCACTGCGATTGTCATCCCTCCCTTTCTTCCACCATCTCTTCCTTTTCCCTCTACGACACTTCTACTTTTCCTTCACTGTTACTCCACGCGCCCTGTTTAAGTTTCCATTCCATTAACCCGTCAGTGAAAGAAAATATCCTCGTGAGTGTTTGAAATGTTACCGATCATTGTCTCTCGTGCGTCTCTCTCTTCTAGTAAATCATATCGTTGTATCCCTTTCTTTTATCTTCGTTTTTTTGTTTTTTTTTTTCACTCATCTCTACTTTTTCTCTTTTTCTTTCTTTCCCTCCTTTTCCTTTGTTCTCTTCATAACGTCACTTTTCTTTTATTCTTTTATTGTCCTTTTCTCTATTTCCTTATTCCTCCTCCTCTACCACCACTACCACTGCCACCATCACCACCACCACCACCACCTCCTCCTCCTCCTTCTCCTCCTTCTCCAGCAGCACAATCCGCGCCTGTCCACATTTACCGCGCCTCGGATTCCAGGCGGGCGGGGCTCCTCATCCATCAGCGCCGCGGCTCAGGACTATTTGTTGCTCCCGACGCCCTTGCTTACTCTCGGTGGCGGCGGTGGTGGTTACGGGTGTGTCTTCCTGCGTGCGTGAGTGTGTGTATGCGTTGCAGTGATGCGTGCTTTGTTTCGGCATTCGGAGCTTCGTTCATGGGGTTTACTGATTCTTTCGGATGTATTCTGAAGCATCTCCGTCACCTTTAGAAGCCTCTTGTCTAGTTGAAGTTGCACGGTTTGTTTGTTTATTTTATACAGGTGTTTATTTTTGTTTCAGTGAGAGGTTAACGGGGTTTCTTTATTATCTAAAGGTGAAACTTTCTTGAGAATCCAGTCTATGTAGCCTTTAGATATAGTCATGGTGAGAGCGCTAAGTGTTCCTAAATACGGACTTTCGTGATATCTTGTGCCCTTGTAGCCTTTTCTCATTTGTTTAGTAACTCGGTGATTTTATGATGTCATACAGTTTTACACTGGGTTATGTTTGTCTTGCTGCTCTGTGATGCCTTCCTGTAATGTTTGTACCTTCTGATGACTGCTCAATAATTTTCCATTCCTGGCGGGTCTTTGACGGCGTTCCGTGACTCCCTGTGCTTCTCTTGCAGGCGGGATGCACGAGAGATGAGCACGGAGGTGTCCTCTCCCGGCGAAGACGTGCTGGGCTGGGTCACGGAGACGGCGATACGGGCGGGGTTTGCGGGCGTTGTGGGCAGCGACCAAGACCTGCTCCCCCTCCTCCAGCAGCAGCAGCAGGACCAGGAGGGGGAGCAGCACGCCCACACACAGCTCGACCGCCGGAACAGCAGCGGCCCGGTGGATGAGGAGGAACAGCAGCAGCACTGGAACCGCCTGGGCATGCTGCTCATGGTGTCCACAATGGCCGCCCTGGGCACGCTGGGTAACATCTTCGCCATCGCCGCCGTCATGACCGAGGACCACCTCAAGAAGAAAGGTGTGTACCCACCAGCTCCTCCCTCCTCTCCTTCATTACTCTCTGTTCTCTAATCACCTCGACCTTCTCCCTCCCCTCCTCATCTACTCTCTACTCTCTTTCTTGACTTCAGTAATACTCAGTACCTTATATCCTAGTTTGTTTTGTCTCTGTCCAGTCTTTCTCACTTGTAATGCTCGCTAATCTTCACATTCCGTCACGTTGCCTGGAATTATAGTTTCGCCACCGGAGGAGACAAAACACATACTAACACTGCCATTGGGCGACACTCTCACACGCTGATTGGCTCAAGTATTCATGATAGCCTATAAAATATTGTGTTCCGACCAAAATCCAGAGATATTCATAATATTCGTGATTATTTGTGCATGCATAATTCAGTGCCACGTAAATAAAGGTTTTGGCAAAATCATAAAATCAGTTTGCCGCACATTTCAAAACAGGTCACAACACGTCAGCTAATCAGCAGGCGAGGGAAGCGGCGAGCGACAGGGATGCCATGTTCAAGTGTCCTCAGTGGCGAGATTACTATGAAGACAGACTAAATTAGTAACAAGTATTGAATCCATGGCCCCTTTTCACACACGACTTATTCTTTTATTTTGAGTTTTAATGTAGACAATTGATTTATTTTTCTTATGTCTCACTCTTTTTCCTGGCATCTTTTCCCTCCAATATTTCTTTTGCTAGAGTAGTTAAATCATATCCCTTCCTCCTATCCCTTTCACTGCTATTAACACATCTTTCCTCAATCAATAGTCACTTTGAAGTTATCTTTTTTTACAGCAGTCGAAAACATTGTCTTGGTTAGAAATTGCAAAATATATTCTTTCTACATCCCTTCTTTCTTGTAGATGGTAATAAAGATTCTGAACATCACCTCTAGTGCTGTGAATCGTTGTTTTCTCTATCATAACTTCAGCCTGTCAAGGAGACGAGCTTCAACGTTCCTCTTAACCTGATCTGTTGCTTCTTTTGGATTCCTTGAGTTCTATTTCTTACGAGGGACAATTGAGAAGTATTTTCAGCCATTTTATT
>NC_059304.1:8477443-8552443 GCF_017591435.1 Portunus trituberculatus | reverse complement strand
TGAGAGGAAAGCTGCGGCACGAGGCAGAGGTAATTATACAATCTCCCGCCAAGCCATTCACTTCCATTACATGAGAATGTTAATTCAACCTGGCCGGAGAGCTGACTGACAAGCTGACAACACTGGTACTGAGACCGGCATAGTTTTCATCACACTTTTGAGATAGTGTTTTTTTTTACGAAGTACTTCAGCAAACAGTGGCGGAGCATCTGTGCCTCGTCTCCATCCACCAGGAGCGTGGCGCCGTGGTGTCCCGGGGACTCTATTATGGCCTAGTTAGGAGCCATTACAAAGTTGGCTGTGTTAACGCTTCCAATGACAGTATTACGAACTCGCGTGCTCTCTCTCTCTCTCTCTCTCTCTCTCTCTCACACACACACACACACACACACACACACACACACACACACACACACACAAGGCGTAATCTACACAAAGAGCCCACACAATAACACCTTTCCTATGAATGTTCAAGTGACAGTCACATTTATGTCATGTACCTTCCTCGTATGGTAAGTTTTCCTTTTTGTATGGTGGATGCCTCCAGACACCTCGTGACACATTCTTCATGTTGCAGGGAATGTGCTGGTGGTGAACGTGATGCTGGCGGGACTGGTGGTGAGTGCTGGGGTGCTGCCCGCCTGGGTGGTGGCGCTGCTTGCTGGATGGTCGCGCCCCACGCCCGTCTGCTCGGCCTCTTGGATCCTCACCACGCTGGCAGCCCACACCTCGCTGCTTACCCTTCCTTCTCTTGCCTGGGAGAACTCGGCACGGGTTGGGGGTCGGAGCGTGGGCGTGCTGGTGCTGTCGACCATGGTGGGTGTGTCGTGGGCGGGTGCCATTGCCATCACAGTATCTCAGTGGGTGACCGACTTGGCGCCGCGGCACTGTGGCCGCTCCACCGTAACATCGCCCCGCGCCTCCTCACACACCGCTTTCACTTCGGTGGTGGGCGTGACACTTGTAGCCTTGCCGCTCTTGGTGGCCCTCGTCATTCACGCCCACACTCTTCTGACCGGCCGCGGAGGTCCGAGGCGTCCTCTTCCGCCCACTGTGAAGCCTCCTCAAGCCCTGACGCGGGACTTAGCGCTGACGGGCACCAACCTGGTGGTGACAGCGGTGGCGGGCGGTTGCTGGGTGGGCGGCCTCGCCGGTGACTGGTGGGTGGACGACCCCCTCACGACAGGAGTGGCTTGGCTCCCCATCGTGGCTGCCACCTGCTCCAGTTTCCTATACGTGGCTCACAAGCCTTTCCGGGAAGCCTACGTCCAGCTGTTCCACTACTGCTGCTGCAAGACCTCAGTCTCCCTCTCCCGTCGCGGGCGCAGTGGGGAGGCTGCAGCAGCGGCAGCAGCAGCAATGGCTGCTGCCGCACGACCTCCCAGTGACGTGCGGGTTCACATCATCCAAGGATACAACATGTACACCACAGCCTCAGCCCGCGACCACCGGCCGCCCACCCACATCCACGTCAAAATTCCCAGGTGCAAGGAATCACGGCGGCCAAAACACCACCACAAGAAGGACGTCTACGAGCTGTAGCTTTTCCGCCTCCTCCCTACTACTACTACTACTACTACTGCTGCTGATGCTGCTGCTGCTGCTCTTTCCTCGCCTTGCAACCATTTTCTTTTCACTTTACTTTGTTCTACGTTTCTATTTGCGCGGCTCCTTCAACCCGACATGTGCTGGTGTGCTGTTTTCTAACACAATTTTTCTTACGTACGTAGCTGCCAATTTGGCAAACTTCGGACAGGTAGATAACAGTTTATTGTTCTTTTGCTGATGAACATTCATTGCCAACCTAGCATATAGATGAAACAGTTGCATTATATTTTTTTATGCAAAAAACTTAATCCATCACGAAAACTAAGCTTTAGATAATCTGTAAGTGTTTAATTTCTGGTTAACGATATTAACTCTAACGAAGAGTTGGCTCTTGCTTCAAGGATTACTGTGGCAGCATGTTCATTCATGCGTGAGTACATCGCGTTGTAGCCTCTAACGTGTTATAGGGGCTGTCCTCCCGAAGACTGGGCCGCCGTCTCTTTGGCTTTGCGGAGCTCATTGATAACAATATCCTTTCCGGCAAAACTGTTCGCAGTCATCAGACGCTGAAGGATTATCTTTAACTTGCTTCACTTACGAGAGTAGCTGTCTTGAGCCTTTTTACACTGTCTTCATTTTTTTGTCTTCACATTGAATCTCCTTTCCTATGCTGCTAATAATGCACACTCCACACAGTGTCATCCTCTAAAAATGTAATCGTCAGAGGCAAAACTCAGCATCACCTGCACCTCAGGTGTTTCAATGCACATTCATTAGCGGCAAAACTTTCTCCAAGGGATATATATATATATATATATATATATATATATATATATATATATATATATATATATATATATATATATATATATATAAGATTCTTCTTGTACAATATATCATCTTATAACTGAAAACCAGTATTTTATACAGGCATATAGAGATCAGTAGCAAGTACCAAGTATGAAAGCAAATCACACAGATATCATATTTATTAGAGAGTATCAGGTGCAAGTTGACATTAGAAACTGATATTTCAGCAAGTGATAATTGTCTTTACACAATGAAGAAAATATTAAAAATCAAGTACAAAATTATTTTTTCATTCGTAGTGACTCGTAGGGAAGAAGGTACGTAGAGAGAGGAACGCATGGCGTTAGGCAGCCAGTGGTGGCGTGTCCAGGCTGCGCCGCAGGCATGGCGGCCACACAGGCTGTCCGCCCACCGATACCAGCCGTGATGCACCGCCAGTGATTCGGCTTTGTGGGAAAGATGATGGTTTCAAATTTCCTGCGGCGACACACAAGCCAGACGTAAGGGCGCGTGTCACCTACCCACTGGTAACCATAGGGAGGGTGCTCGTGATGCCCGCGGCGTGGCTCGAGCTGTGGCCGGGGCGCCGAACTGCCACTCAGTCATGTAAACACTGAGCATAGTGAATGCCGTGCTGCCGAGCCCTTGTGGAAAGGCTCTGCTCTGGAATGTGTGCACGTCGCCCTGGCGGTGTGGGGCGGGCTGGGGAGGAACGGCGTGCTAGCAGGTGTGTCAGTAGTTGGCAGGTGTGCCAGTAGAGTAGACCACCGCTGGAAGGACGCACAGGAGACTCTCTCGGCGGCGGCCCCATTATGCACCCAATGAGGCGAGGCTCGTCAGGCTGATCCATTATGCAAACTTACGCTCTGTACGAGGCACTAGCGCCGAGGCGGGAAGCGCGTCTCTCATCACAGGAAAACACCGAGGAAGGTTCCCCGTCCACGCCTCCCTCCTTCCCGGGATGAGCCAAGCCCCGCGCTACGCCACATCAAAGACCGCTGGCTGGCTCCTGCCCTCAGAAATAAATCAGTCACCAGTCCACCGTAAATCATCACCATAAAAAGTAATGCAAAATACAAACATTTAGTCAGATTAGTCTCACACGCCACATATCGTTTGCCTCACGAGTATAAAATAAAACCAGCTCTGCCTCGCTTCTCCCTCCCTGCCCTCTCCTTTTCCCTCTTCTCGCCGAGAGTACCTCCCGTCCCTCCTTCCGGCGGCTCACAACTCGCTGCGAATCACGTTACTTTCCGTGACGTCACTGGCCACTCTGAGCGCTCGCCCTGATACTTACTGACTCATGCACGTCCGGCTTGTAATTTTAAAAAGGAAATCCGTTCGGTATTCACACACCAGGCGTAAGCAAACAAGACGTTTAGAGAAGCAACAAGATTCGCTTTAAGTAGAGGTTCGTGTCCCGCGCGCTGAGTCAGTACGTGCAGGCGGCGTGGGTGCGAGGCCGAGGACGTCACAGCTAACGAATGAGGAGATATTTAGCCTTACTCGAGTGTTTCTGCCCAGTAGCACGTGGGGGTCTTGAGGAGATATACATATTTTGATATCAACGCCCCGTAGGTCACCCTGCTTCATATCAGCGACCCGGTAACGGCCGCACTCTTTCTAATCCTAAGTAAGACTGCACCTCTAGAAATAAATGAGCCGAGGACTCCAGTCCAGGGCACAGCGACATCTCTGCCCGGCCTGAGGTTAACTTCTGCGTAGGAATACATATCAAACATTCGGCTTGTAGAGAAAAAGCACTTGATCCTTCTATACTCCACTCTATGAGAATAGGAATATACATACATATGAAAACGTTCCTCGAAGTTCTTGCACTAAAGATCTTTTCCCAGTAACGTTAGATTCATCAGCAGGACAATACCCACCCCTGCCAATCCAGGAGCTAACTCACAATGTTAGTCTGACCACGATAATTGTAAATCATGATGATTATTACAATATATTTTTATAGTTGTGCGCCTCCTGCCTGTCCGCCGTGAAGTTCGTTTGGCGGGAGAGAAAGAGAAAGAAACAGAGATGCAGTAACTCGCCCTAGCCACGCCCAATGTCTAGTGTGTGGCTAGAAGACCAACAAACAACATAAATAATCTCTCTCTGCTCGATCCCGATGCAAGGGTTCACTTCACACTATGTTCACGCTCTCAACTCTTTCAAATGGGGCTTCCTATTTGCATCAAGTCTTTTCATTTCCTACATGAGAAGCGCTTTATACAGTAGGACGAAATCTGATGTATTGTTACACTTGCCAGAACTGCTTGATTTTTTCTTTGGGTCTGAGGTGAAAAGATGGGCATTTTCAAGATCATATGTTTGTTCTAGTCTTCAACTGACTGGAGCGAGGGAGTGGGTAAGCAACTTCTGAGAGCTTTCACTAGCCTTAGCCCCGAGAATATGAAAGAATCCTTAAAATATCTGGTCATAGTCACTGGTTAAGTGAGCATCACCACCGCCCTCTTCCTCTTCCTGGATTTTGTGATCGTTAATTCTAGGAAAAAACAACTTGAATGGTGGTTATTGAGTGAATGGGCGGTGGGTCTTTTCCGTCAATTCAATATGAATGGATTTTAGATATGTGTCTGCCCGGGTCGAGTGTTGAGTGCGATAGTCGCGCCTCCATCGGGAAGCAGGACCAGGCGCATCCCGCGAGCCACACCTCGGCGTGGCGCCATGACCTGGTTTCCACCACTCCACTGCCACACTGGGAGGCGACTTTGTAAAGACCAAAGTGTTCTGTTGTCTCGTGTGTGTCATGCTAACAAAGGAATACGACTATGAACCGTATTTCGAACGTTACGCAAATTTCGCTGTACATGTCAAAATTTGTACCACTTTACGTATTGGTGTTCAACGTGTCAATGACATTCTGGTGTTCTGGCTGTTTCATCCAAATGTTTCACCCAAAAAGTATTTGTTTCGTCGTTGACTGCCAAGTGCGCTAAGTACCTATTAAAGTGTAGTGTAACAGACATCCTTAGTACAGTGTGTGTGTGTGTGTGTGTGTGTGTGTGTGTGTGTGTGTGTGTGTGTGTGTGTGATCGCACACGCGTGTGTGGTGTGTTTATCGTGGTGTCAGTGAGCGATACTACTGCTTCTTGTCGGTAATCATGACGTAAAGTAATGACGTGCTTCTTGCAGTCGGCCATCATCTATCTCTACCACTGCGCAGGGGCAGGACGCGAGGCGGGCCCGACCAAGCCTCCGGACCTGTGCCAAGAGACCAACATTTCCAGCTTTTGTACGTGTCAGCTCTGCATTTCAGTACATGGTGTTCTATCACAGGCAGAGTGGTGTGCCTACCAAGTGCCTCCTGGCAAAGTCTACACTTAAGGCTGATGAAGGGTAGTCCAGCGTTTTTAAGTCTCTAGCGTCACCTTCAAGAAATATATCTTCGTATGGAATCCCTTTACATCCGCATCAGCTGTAGCGTAGGACCAAGAGATCCTTACTTATATATGTTGAGGCGTTTAGTATTTAGTGGACAGTAATGTAGTGTAATTCTGTTCTTTAATGTTCTCTGTAGTGCAATTGCTTTGTACGAGTAGTCATTCTGCCGCTATCAGGCTCTCCCTTGTTGCGTTACTGTGGGGTTTCTACTTACATCATGCGCCCTAAATTAACTATAGTATTAAATATAACTATTAATGTACTCAACACTATGAACTTTTGTACATATACAAGTACCCGAGGACCAGTACGAGCACCGCAGCACACAGCAGACCCTCGCGTCTTGCTGCTCGATGCCCCAACCTGTCTGTCTCTCTTTCAAGTGATCGAAATTTCAACTTGACCAAGATTCTATATCCCGTACCAAGCGCTAGGCACTGCGCCGCTCGAGGGCGGGAGTGAACGTGAAATGTCCATGTTATTTTATGCCACAAAAAAGTAAACATATATTCGTGTTTTGACTTATGTGATTTGATGAAGATTCCCGTGCGGGACTGGATTACAAATATTTGGCTCTCGTGCTAGTAGTAAGCCTCTTCAGTGTAGAATACTAGAAGTCAATCACGGTGAATTTGATATATTATCCATATAATATATACATATATATTTCTAGATGAGAATATAATTTGCATATACAAAGGTATGTACTGTACATACATACAAGCGTATCACTTCAGTTAGCCACGGTGATGCGAGGGCGGGCAGAGGCCAAGGAAGCGTTATACAATTAATTCTAGGATACCAAAAGGAAGAACCCCTCGAGAAGCCTTCATTTAGCAAACCCTCACAGGAGTATTACAGTGCCATCCCTTCCTCATGCTCCTGACGCCCTCACACGCTCCGTTACTACGTTTAATTATTTCTTCCCTTACGGGTATTTAGACTTTGGTTAGTTCTCTGTGGCGAGGAAGAAACAGACTCGTTCACGCGGCAGGCGTGCAGAGTGAAGGTGAGGTAAGATGACACAAACAACACAGAAAAAAAAAACACACATTCCAAATTATACAATGAACAAAATATATGGAGAGAGAACACACACACACGCACACACACACACACACACACACACACACACACACACACTCGGTACCAAACATTTCTGTTCCTCAATATTCAAACTTTGGCACTGTCGTCAAAAGATAGTCACTGCAGACATACAAACAACTGATGCGGAGTACAGGCAGACAAAGCCTTGTTTGTGAGGATCCCCGAAGCCAGAGACGAGGTGTGTGTGTGTGTGTGTGTGTGTGTGTGTGTGTGTGTGTGTATCCTGCTGGCTGAGGGTTTCCGCTTCTCGAGGCAGAACACAGAAGAGATGGTTCGCTATTTCTATTACAGATTTATTCTATTTAGTTTTTCAATTTACTTATCATTTTCTAAGCTACATAACTCAAGACATGTTTAGATATTTTGTAAACAGCTGAGAGCAACACTCTTATCAAAGTAGATCATTATAAATAAACTGTCACTGAAAAAAAAAAAACGTGTATTGTTTATATCCTTATTGATAACAGCTACAAATAACCTGATAAAAGTTACAGGTAAGCTGATAAAGGCAACAGGTAAACTGATAAAGGCTTCAGGTACGTAAGTTTTTCCTCGTGGGTAACAGACTGCTTTGTTGGATCCGACGAAAAGGTGGTTGAAAAAAGTCGAGGATTTAAGAAACCTTTAACTCTTTCACTGATAGACGATTTTGATTCTTTTTCCTCATAATCATTTGTACAGTGGTAGACTCTTATTTTTATACTTGTCTCCTATAGATTCTCTCTCTCTCTCTCTCTCTCTCTCTCTCTCTCTCTTTTCACAGTTTTGAATATTAACGGAGGATAATGGCAGTGAAAAGGATAAAATAATAAGTATAAGAACTCGGCAGTCTTTTGGGAAGCAACAAAAGACGTTAAATATCAAATTCAGGAAAAATGGTGAAACAATAGATTAATTTTTGACGGCCATAAAAATGTGCCGTTAAAAAGTAAAGAATTGAAGAAAAACAACGCTAAGTGGCACCAAGAGTTGTGCTGAATTGACTAACTAATTGTAAAAAAAGAAACTACTGTTATAACCTACACAAAGAAACACTAATGCACGATGCGAAGCCATTTTTTCTGTCATCTTTCTTTTTATATACCATGTGGATTTTTCGCGGGAATTTATGGGCTAAAGGGGAAACTTTTTGTGGTACCTTCTATCTCAAAGCCCACCCGCTATAGGAAACCGTTGCCCGGAGTGAGGAAGCCCACTCTACACTCGGACCGTGGACAGGATTCGAACCTGTGCGCTTGGAGACCCCTCGGATCCCAAAGCACGCAAGGTTTTTCTGTACCACGGCGGCTTCCAAGACATTCTTAATTAAAAAGAAAAAATAGAAACCTCACCCTTCTGCTTTTCACTTTAAACAGCCTCCAAAAAATAATAGCATACAGAAACATCTTTTCCTCGCGAATTTTTCTGTGTTACTTTCTTTCATAAGGATATGAATGAATAAAAATAAAAAAAATCAACACCTCTATTTTTCTTCCCAAACCAAAAAATATATTATTATATTGGGTATCTCTCATATCAATATACAAGTTAATCTACTATTAAAATATTTTTCGTCCCAATTATTCCTCACTTAAACCTTATTGGCCTACTGGTTGTGTGTATCGCCACCATGAGGGAAGGGGTGGTAGTGGTGGTGGTGGTGGTAGGACTCCTGAGCGCTTTCTTTGAAGGTGTGCGTGACTCGAGTACTTTCTTCCTTTACAAGGCATGGCATAAAATGTTTTGAATGTCTTGAAGTGCTCAGCGCTGGTACGTATGAAAATTTTGTGGTAAAGTGTGTGTGTGTGTGTGTGTGACGTTCTCGTTCTCTCTCTCTCTCTCTCTCTCTCTCTCTCTCAATACTATAACTGCCCGAGAGGTGGAGTCAGTGGCGGTCAGGAGCGGCGTCCGTGGGGAGATAAGCACAAATTAAAGAAAACGTGACGCTATGCCTCCTAGGCTATGGTGGGTGGCACCTTCACCGGCTGGAGAATGTCGCGCTCGTCCATGTGAGGCACGTTAGAGGATACTGTTCGGAAATGTTGCCATGCCGCATCTATGCCACTTTCAAAAGGCTCTGGATGAATTACACAGGCTTTTAAAAGTTTCTATATTGATTGTGATAAATTATCATGATATCTTCATTACTAGCAAGAGAAACGTTCTTGAAAATCTAGCTATTCTCGGTGGCCTTTAAGAATGGTTGTAATGAGAGCAAGACGCTGCAGAAAACAGACTATGGGCGAATGATGGAGTGCGCATAACTTACTGCTCCGTGATGAGTTTACAATTAGAAAAGAAAACTTCAGAATAACTTGCTTACCTTGTTTTCCAAGCCACTTCGCGCCGCTACACTGTCCGCAATTTCACACACACTTCCTGCGTAACTTCCCACACTCACCCGTAAGCACACACTGAAGGATGGAACATTGAGTTAGCTTGTGCTATCTGGAGATTGTTACTGTTGGTGCCATTTTTTGTTTATCTATCTTTATTTTGTCGTCGCATTTCTGTATTTCAGAAAAAAAAAACTTTCCCTGTTCTCCCTACATGTTTCATTGGGACAAACTGGCCTATCTGTTCATGCCAAGCATGTATGATTTTGAGTAATTCAATACAAGGCGTCATGAAATTTTCGGACACTCGAAGCTTCTGAGCAGCGGGTGAAGTTCGAGGAGTTGCTAAGAAAAAGTGGCGGGCAGTTTGATTCCTTAATCCTCTTAGTTAGTAGCGTTATGATCCCTTATGTGTGTGGCTTCCCTCTCGACACTGTTATTAAAAAGTTCGGGGCTCCATTAACTGCTGCTGCTGCTTGTCAACTTACCGGCTGTGTTTCTCAAGGTGCTGAACCACCATGAGGAGTTGTCGAGGGACTGACGAAGAAAAATTATTGAAGAGACATTTTTATTTGTCTTTTTGGCCTCTGGCTTAACATGGAGACCTGGCCAACAGATGAGCCGGTCAGCTGCAGACCAAGAACACACACACACACACACACACACACACACACACACACACACACAGTCACAAGTTTCAGTACCATCCTCGTCACCTTACACTCATTCAGCCAAGAAAAACGCATTTTTAAGAAAATATGAAAACTGGCTAAACACTATGAACTTCTAAATTACACAATTGGAATATAATTTTACACTAAATAATTTCAGAATGTTGATTTATGTACAGAATTAAAAAAAAAAAAAATGTACCGAGGCGCAAGTGGGGGATGCAGCTTGGGACACAACGTCCGGGCTCCCCTCGCGCGTGGCGACCTGAACGTCTAAAGACCTTCGTGTGTTGTAATCGAACACGTACAGCACAGCACGAAGCACGATCACACTTCCGGTACACAACTGCTGAAATAGTGCAAGGAAACACAGTACTTTTTCGGACGTCGTTTGATTTACAACCTTATCTCGCAGCTTCTTAAGGTTGCTCTTTCCTCAACTCGGCAGTGGCGACGCGGCACCGTGCGCTCTGCGCCTGAAGCACCAAGTCATTGGTGTATCCAAAGGCATCTCGCTAACCACGCTGATTATATCTCACCAAATGCTCGAGGAGGTAACAACATATCATAAATAACAAGGTTACCATGCGGACTCTCAGATTACAAGCACAAGACTTAATACCACCGTCAGGACACGTGTGCTCGGAGGTCCTGAATCACCATCAGACTGGTAAGAGTTGTCTTGGCATACCAGCCTTGAACAACATTGTGTTGAGGTGTGTGTGCTGCTGCACGGATCCCCATCATGGCGGCAGCGTCCCACGTCTCCTAATACTGTTGGAACCAAAACACAAAGCAAGAGTGAACAACAGTTGCTGCGGTGCATCGTGTCAGCAGTGGTGGGGAGACACCGTTGTGCACACTAGCAAACTCCAGTTAACCTGCCCCAGGCTTCTCGCCCCCATGGCATGGCTGACAACCCCCGTAGCCCCGCATGGCAGGCCGGGACGCGGCGTAAGGGCGGGTGGTTCATTCATACAGAATTTCTTACATATAAATACTACAATTCTGTGGCTATGTACAACAAAACTTTGCTGAATTTTTTGTTTATGGGAAAGAAACAGATCTATTTGGTAGGAAGGTTCTCTGAGGAATTGCACAATAATTATATCACGGCATTGTATTGCTTTCACAGGAATTAAGTTATATTACAATATAAGATACTGAAAATCTATATATAAAAATCAACAACTATTTACATTACAACAGTTCCATGAACTGTGTTTGAAGCTGGGCATTTCCTGGCGGGAACACCCCGGGAAAGACTGGGCGGTATCGGACGGCGGTGGTCACGCTCGCTCGTGGCCGGCAGTCCCTGGCGGCGCGCTGCCAGGGCGAGACATGTGAGCCGTTCTCAAAACCACTACGGAGTCCAGAAATACATTTCTAACTGACACACTGACGGATTTAAGGTAAAGTACAGGCCAGAACGCAGGTTCACCGGAGAAAGGATGATCCGGGGACTGCAGCAGCTGCTTGTGTGCTTACGTCTCTTGAGAGGGGACCTTAGTCTGGCATTCCGTGATATTTCGTAGCGCAGGATCATCGTTCACTTTACAGCAGCAGTATTTTGCGGTGCAGCTGTGGATCCAGCTGATCGAAGTGAGGCTCGTCGCCCGTCTTGCCTGCCCTCTGTGGGATCACTACATACAGATTTGGCGTCGCAATGACAAACTTGATAATGTATGAAGGATGAAAAGAGTAAGGCTCATTTTTAATCGCACTATGAGGAGGCCACGACGCAGTGATGCTACTGTGTACCGCAGCTCCTACATTTTGAGAAACAACGAGGCTTGAGGTCTCGCTGCGCGCAGCCCGAGAACACACTGGCCGTGGTGGGAGTGACCCGCCTGGAGGTGCTGGGGGCCTGGTGCTGAAGCCTTCACCTGACGAGGCCCAAGGCCAGGCTCTCCGCCACCTTCACTAGCGGCCGTTGCACGCCTCCTTTTGTGAGCGGCAACAGTTCTTGTGAATGTAGCGGTGACCGCAGTAACGGAACCCGTAGGTGCGAAGAAACTCCCGGCAGGTGAGAGTCCCGGCGATGTTGGCGATCCGGTCCTCACACTCGCCATCTGTGGGTAGGAGAGTCAGTTAAATGTGTAATTCACCACGGTCGTCTGCTGGTCATCCAGCCATTACGGAGCGAGCTCAGAGCTTACAGACCGATCTTCGGGTAAGACTGAGACCACAACATACTCCACACACCGGGAAAGCGACGCCACAACCCCTCGAGTTACATCGCGTACCTATTTACTACTAGGTGAACAGGGGCCACACATTAAGAGGCTTGCCCATTTGGCTCGCCGCTTCCCGGGACTCGAACCCGGCCCTCTCGAGTGTGAGTCGAGCGTGCTAACCACTACATTACGCGGTGTGTGTGTGTGTGTGTGTGTGTGTGTGTGTGTGTGTGTGTGTGTGTGTGTGTGTGTGTGTGTGTGTGTGTGTGTGTGTGTGTAGGTGCTATACTTGAAATATTGCTAAATTCTGGTGACAATAATCTCACCGATAATATGCAGCATTGCTTATATATAAACCAAATTTTTTTCTATTTTGCACAGCAGAGTAGGAAACAAAACGAAAACAGAGATATTCTGCCACTCACCAGCTGGCTTTACTGGCTCTTTGATGTTCTTTTTTAAGTCTTTCGGAGGTGAGGGTGTTGTAGTGGTAGTTGTGGTGGTGGTGGTTGTGGTGGAAGTTGTGGTAGGCGTAGTGCGGGGAGTTGTGGGCTTATTAGAGTCGTTGCTCCAGCCGTTCCAGTTCCACCTGTTCCACCAGCTACTCCTGGGAAGAGAGGTAGTTGTTATGAAGGAGGACTAACTAGGAAGACCTCTCAATGCAAGATAAGGAAATCACTCAAATTTTCAATCCTCTTAACTTATCTCTGTTGTCTGCTCGTCTATTCCATTCTAACCAAGCCAAACTTCTTATCCTGAGCCTCAATATCCTTCTCTAGGTGGTCGCGTGGTAGTAAAGACAAACTTGTAGAGCTTGGCAAGGCACTGACCTGGTGGTGGTGATGGCTGGTCTGGGAGTGGTGGTGGTGGTGGTGGTGGTGGTGGTGGTTGTGGTGGTGAAGGGGCGTCTGGTGGTGGTGGAGGAAGGGGGGTTGGTGTACACTGGCTTGACTTGAGTAGATTGGAAGATGAAGTGTTCGCCGGACCTGCGAGGGACGCCACCCTTGTAAACCCTGCTCGGAAACACACGCACACACGCACACGCACGCACACACACACAAACACATGATGCCATAAGACAGGAAGATGAATGTAAAGTAACTAAAAAACTACAAATTGAGGATAAGCAAACATTTCAGGGCAAAGCAGAGACAAATATAGACAAACAAATAAGCACCAGCAACAAGAGCGAAAAGCAACAGGAAAAGTAAAAACCCACAGTTGAGAATGATATCACCAAACACTTGACTTTTCCTCTCCCTCTCTCTCACCTGTTAATGTCGAAGTCTGATATAGAGTTGCCGTTGTCGTATTCACAGCGGCCGTTGATGCAGATCTTGCCGTTGCCGCAGTCCGAGCCTTCCGCCGCGGGTCTAAAGGAGACGCAGTATCCGCTGGAGGAGTCGAAACAGAAGAGCTGCGCGCAAACCCGATCGTCTTTCTGTTGGGAAAAAGGAGACGAGGTTATGGTAGAGAGAGAGAGAGAGAGAGAGAGAGAGAGAGAGAGAGAGAGAGAGAGAGAGAGAGAGAGAGAGAGAGAGAGAGAGAGACCGTACGTGGCTACAGATGTTGGCCATCTGTCTCAAGTCACCGCTGGAACTTAGTTGTCCTTAATTGTCTCGGAGCCCGTCAGTTAGTCAGTCAGTCAGTCAGTCAGTCAGTCAGTGAAGTGTGAGTCACTAACACAAGTCATGAGTCCGTTAGTCGCAAACTCCACGTCACCGGCACGTCGTTCAGTTAGTTAGTGAAGTCACTCGGTCAGTTCCAGGTTGGCCTGTGGTAAATACAAACAGTCAGTTAGTTAGTTGGTCACAAGTCGTCCGTCGGTCAGGCACAAGTGGTTAGTTGGTAGATCGACAGGTAGGTCGGTGGTCCCTCGGTCTTGTGGCGGGTATGGCGGGGCGCGTCGCGGGGTGTACTTACGAAGCAGGCAGAGGTGCCCCGATCTTTCTTGCACTGTGCGTCCACAGAGAGCAGCTTGCCGGGCAGTACCCTGGGCAGCGACTCGTCCTCGTGAGGCAGGTTGAACAGGCACGTGGACACGTCGCCGCTGTGGAGGTGGAGGGCATCGTTAGGAAATAGGAGACTTCCATTCATCTTTTGATCTCGGGAATAAATTTTGTTTACTGATTACATTCAATCAATTTCTTATGTTACATTATTTTCCTCTCCAATGTGATGGCAATGTAGATTTTGCCCTACTGGTATTGATACATCGACCGGTGTATCCTTTGCAAGTCACGGTCTGTGCTACCACAGAGCGACGTACTTGAGGAAGTGGTGGAACTGCTCGATGGAACACGACGACCAGCGGAAGCCCTTCTCGGTGTGACGCAGGTCACTCATGATGTACCCGTCCTCCCACCGGCAGCTGCGTGCTCCTGGACCCCCAAGGTAGGGTGGTGGCGAGGACCCGTCGTGCACTGCTCCAAGCCTGAGGGAAGTGCACGTTTGATTAGCACACAATTACAGTACAAAGCATTGTGGTTTTGTTACCCATTGGTTCCTGACTATATTACTGTACTTCTATAAACAATGACCTTCCAAGTGTATGGATAATGACTTTTCGACGTCTATCATGAACATACTGCATTGATTTCTGTTAACCAAAGCAGCTGGCACAACATAGCCAACTCTGTTGAGGGCGAGTGTTACTCACAAGTGTCCTGCCTCGTGAGCAGCGACGATAATACCGGAGAAGCCGCCGGTGTCCTCGACTAGGGCGACAGAGTTAACCTTTTGCAGCCTCTTGTTCACCACGCAGGCGCCTCCCACGTACGCGAAGCCTGGGGTGGAGCACAGAGAGTCACACCACTATTCACCTACGCTGCCTTTACGCTCGTCTGCTGGAGCGTGTGGCTGTTCTCGAGCAGGTCTCGCATTGCTTGTCACCTCACGTCCTTCTCTCATACTCTTCACTTCATTTTCATATAAGTAATGTAACAACTTTTTCTTAATGAAGAGGACTGAAAGGTGACAGGCGAGACACAGCTGCCAGAACCACCGCCCAGCAGTCACCGTAAAAAGACGTTTTCTTGCGGCTGCCTGACCCACACCTCCCAACACCATCCGAATTCCATGATGGGCAGAGGTGTACGGAGGAACACTGCCTTGAAACACCTTGCACCATCTTTACTGACTGGCAGAGAGACTCGGCGGGTGTTGGGGGCTGGACAGAGGTAAGCCAGGATGTGATGGACTGAGGTGGGATGGATGTGGAGGAGTGAACGTCAAGCATAACAAAGGCACAGATATTGAGACAGAAAATGCAAGACTGGATGATACCACAAGGTAATTTACGGTAAGATTTACAGCAAAAACAAAAATGAAAAGCGGATCTCACATAGTATGAAGGGTGAGGAGAACTGAGTAACCAAAACCACAGTACTGCGTTTAGATATGACTGACAGATCCTCTTACTGGTACTCATACAGGTACACATACAGGTACACATACCGGTGCACATGTCAGAAAATGTGCACCAGGTCTGGCGTGGCGATGCGCTGCTCACCCTTCATGCTGTGTACACGTGAAATCCAAGCTTACAAAAGAGCAGAGGTGAGGACACGGCGAGCCTACTGAGTGTCTCGCAATGATATACTGACGCAGAGACTGACGAAGTGTGGTGCAATATTACGACCTCCACACTGCCGCCCACCGTGTCCTCACCTCACTCTGTCTACAGGATGAAAGGAAATTTATTCTTTACTTTTAACTTTCAAATATCAAATTATGAAAATTTAAAGGCAAGGGAAAGCTTACAACATGAAACATAAAACAGTTTAGAGATTTTATAATGGATATATTAAGTATCATGAAAATGTTTCGTGTGTGTGTGTGTGTGTGTGTGTGTGTGTGTGTGTGTGTGTGTGTGTGTGTGTGTGTGTGTGTGTGTGTGTTGACATGAGTAGTGCATAAGTGATAAAACATTCAGAGGGAGTAGAATTTGTATGTTCTAGGTTTGGGCATGCAACAACTACTTCAACAAACAGACAATCAATCACGCAGACACATGCAACACTCGATCATGAACACAGTAAAGAGAAAACCAAGAGAGTTCACGTGGCGTAGAGACAAAAGAACAGAGAAAGAGGAAACAATAACGTTATATAAAGAGTGACAGTGAAAGAAAGTGTCAAGATGCCAGTGAATACAAATTGTGCCAGAGTAAACGTGCAAGAGTGAAAGGAGGGACAGATTCAAAGAGTGGTAACGTTGTCAGGGAGAGAGTAAGAGTGGCAGAAAGGTGAGGGAAGGTGATAAAAGAATAGTGACGCATAAAGGTTGTCACAGGAATGGAAGAAAGTGTTTTTATTTATTGATAATGAGGAGGGAGACGAGAGAGAGAGAGAGAGAGAGAGAGAGAGAGAGAGAGAGAGAGAGAGAGAGAGAGAGAGAGAGAGAGAGAGAGAGAGAGAGAGAGAGAGAGAGAGAGAGAGAGAGAGTGAGAGTGGGGGGGAGGGGGGACAAGGACATATCACAGTACAGGTATAGAAGAAAAGTCAGGTGGCATAAAGTTGACACACACACACACACACACACACACACACACACACACACACACACACACACACACACACACACACACACACACACACACGACGTGCCTGGCCCTTCAACCTCCTTTGCACCGCACTTTCATATTTTTAGCATTTTACTTTCACCTGTGTAAATGAGTTTTGGTGGAGCGTTACCGTCACTTCCCTCAGCAACAAAACACACATTGGTTACAAACAACACATTTATCCCCTTGGCGTGTTAACTCATAAAAATTCAGTCCCCCGTATGAAGCAGTAACACTTTCATGACTTTATTATCAACAGGTACAAACGGACAGACAGGTGAGACACGGAAAAAAAAACTATTAAACGTTTCTCTCCATAGGAAAAACGTGGTTATATAAAACGTTGACACTTGGGTATTATATAAATGAATTTTGAAATGGTTCTGTTTTTATTTTTATCTTTTTAAATGTTTCTATTTTCATCTCTCCCTCCTATTTCGAAGCATTGGCGGGCGAGGGAGGGAAGGGAAGGGCAGCGTCTTCTTACCTGGGCATCACCTACGCGACGGCGAGACCGAGAGACAGAGACAGATCATGCAAGAGTCAAGGTAAGGGTCGTCTGCCGCAGAGCTTGACCCTCGGCGCGGGTCTCGAGTCGTGGAAATCAGAAACCACACATCAAAAATTTATACCACAAAGATCCATAGAGTCCAGAAGTGTAATGGACGCTACGGCTAAAGCTTTATTGTGACATTACAATTTGGTTTACTTTAATTTATGGTGTGATTATTACTTTGATTAGGCGTCACTAGTTAGAAACATCATTGGAAGCAGTTTATATACCGTAGTCTGTCAAGAATACACGTCACGTAGATGTACAGGCAGATGGGACAGTCAAAAATACATATTGGAAGGTCTTGAAAATACCCTTCTTGGGTTGAAAGTGCGATCGTATTAAGAAAAAAAGTCAAAGTCGTCCCCGATGTGCACTCGTATACGTACGTGTGAACACCAGCATGAAGGAGCGTCTTGCAATGAAATTCTGAGAGTCATAAGTGTGATTACGTTCAGTGCCTGTCATAGTTCGGCGCTCCGTCATTTGTAAGTAATTAAACAAAACACTAAGTCTTTCTTTAAGCACGTGAATGGAATCGTGAGGCAAAAAATAAATCAATAAATAACAGAACATATATAAATTAATAAAAAAACAGGAGTGTCATCGGTCTCAGTAATTCAGTGATATAGGCAATTCTCTCACTCCAGACAGGTGGTGCAAGGCGTCCAAGGGAGGTAGGAAACCCACCGACAGGGAGAGTCAAGCGAGGGTTGCAGGTCAGCCCGGGTGTGGGGGAGACAAGGGAAGGGAGGGGCGGACGAGAGGCGGCCGCTTACCCTCAAGACAGAACCGTAAGGGAAGGGACAAAGTACTAGTAAGGTCCTCTGGGTGTGTTCCTTAGGCTGTGAGAAGGAAAGTCTATGGGAAGGAGGCAGTGGTGTCGTGGGGTGTCACGTGGAAGGTCCAAGTCAACTCGTGATGGTGGTGGTAGTAGTGGTAGTGGTGGTGGGGCGATGGTGGTGGTGGTGGTGGTGGTGGTGTTGGTGTTTTAGCAGTGAGGGCTCTTAGTGAAAAGCGTTTAGTGGTGTAGTGGTTATGGTGGTGGGTGGTGGTGGTGGTGGTCAGTAAGTCGTGACCGTTCAAGTCAAGTGTGTTGTGGTGACAGGTCTACATTATCATGGTGTGTGGACATTAAAGGCAGCGATGGTGCGTGGTGGTGGTGGTGGTGGTGGTGGTGGTGGTGGTGGTGGTGGTGGTGGTGGTGGTGGTGGTGGTTGGTGGTGGTGGTGGTAGTGACTGTCTCGCTACTCATCAAGGTGCAACAAGAATGATCAACCATGAAATATATAAACCACTGCTAGATTTTTTTTCTGATATCATATCTTATCCAGTAAAGATATTAGGTAATTCATGACACTTTACTATTACTATTTACTATTATCACACTATGGCAGCAGGAAAAATAATAAATGAAGAAAAAAAGAAGCTTAATGCGTAATCAAGCATCAGTTCAGGTATTTTAAGCAAACGAAGCAGCTAAAAATCTAGCTTCTTTCAACTATTACATCTGTGTCCTTAGAGCTATGGAGGGGGTGAGGGGTGAGCCGCCGCCAAGGGAACGCTGCTGAGGATATGAAGAAGGAGGGTAAGTGTAGGAAAAGCGATGTTGAGTGTTGAGACGAGAAAGTGAGAAAGAGGGATATATTAAAGGCTGGGCACGGAGGATGAGGCAAGGAAAGTAAAGAGAGGAGTGAGATACAGGAAGGTAAATGAGGAGAGAGAGAGAGAGAGAGAGAGAGAGAGAGAGAGAGAGAGAGAGAGAGAGAGAGAGAGAGAGAGAGAGAGAGAGAGAGAGAGAGAGAGAGAGAGAGAGAGAGAGAGAGAGAGAGAGAGAGAGAGAGAGAGAATGAGAGAGACTGGAATGGACTGAAGGAAATTGGAACTTGATTAGATTATGGCGCCGCAACAAGAAGGTTGTACAGGACAGACTGGGGTGACGGGGGCAGCGCTACCTCTCCCGCTGAAAACCTCCCACGAGCCATGATAGAACTTGTGACCCTTTGACTGTGAGCCGAGCAGAGCCAGGAAGAGAGAGTAACTGGAGACGCAGGGAGACGAGAACCCAATGAAGGGAGGAAAGGGGTTGATGGGAGAGGGAAGGGAGGGAGGGAAGAACGGGGCTGATGGGGGAGGGGATGGATGGGAGGGAGGGAGAGAGGGAAGGCATAGTGACAATTTCAGCAATAAGTTATGTGCCTTTTTGAGCAGCGAAATATTCCATTTATTCCTTTCATTTTATCAGATATTAAAACTGATACAAAATATGAATAAAGCGTTATTAAAAATGGGAAATATCACCATGAACGAATTCTGACACGTTAAAAAAAGAGAGTTAACGAAAATGTCATGTAAAACGAGAGCCGGTGGCGTGGAGAGGAGGAGGAGGAGGAGGAGGAGGAGGACAGTGAGGTGATGAGTGAGGGGAGGGGTGGAAGGCAGCGCAACCGTGGCGGCGGCAAGTGGTAATGATGGTGGTGGTGATGGTGGTGATGGTAGTGAGGCGGTCAGTCAAGGCAACATACCTGCGGTCCCCCTGTTGCAATCCCCCCCAATGAAAGCGCGTCTACACATGTCTAATCTGCAATGAGAAAAGTCAGGTTGGCTGGAGCCGTGGTGGGTTTGTATCGCCGGGCACAGAAGTGAGCCGCGGGACGGACAGCTGGTGCCAGTTCTGACATGATTGGTGACGTCAGTAGGAGGGGTGACGTCAGAACATGGCCGCCGCTGGTGCTAGTGGGTGTTATGCCTGAGCTGCTGCTGGGGGGGAGACACGTTATGAGGCTGCAGGCAAGTCTGACAGTGTACCCTTCTCCTGTCTCCCAGGCGGCAACAACCCTGTGTGGTGTTGGCGGCACTGTTTGCTGTTACCCTGGCGTGGTGTGCTGTGGTGGGCTGTGGTGGGCTGTGGTCTGGTCAGCGTCTGTCTGGTGGTGGGGGGAGCGGCACTTACCTCGGCAGTGTGATAGAAAATGAGACCTGCCATTGGTTGAGAGAAAATGTATGTCTTGCACACCATCGTGACGGTAACTACCAGACTAGGACCAGGCGTGTGTGCCACAACCAGTATGTCCTTCACCGTACTCGTGTAAAGTGCAGTACAAGTGTGTTTGTGTGCACGTGTGCGTATCAGGCTGTGTGTGTACAACGTACCGGCCGTGCCTGTCGTGCACCGTCCACTCTTTCGGCGACGACACAAGTCGTATCTGGGTGAGGGCATTAATGGAGTACACAAATTTAGAGACGGAATGAAGACGAGGCGTCACCAGAAGCGCCTCCCAGACAGCAGCCCCAGCCGGCCGCAGCCTGCCGCGGCTGCCTCCACACATACCTTCTTTTTGTAACTCTGACATGTTAAATACAACTGTTGCTTATCAATACCTGTGATTCACCAACACATAAGACACACACGGGCACCTCTCACCCACTCAGGTCACCGTCCAGCATCCTGTGGGGGCTGCCACACATAATTGATATCTGATATTGATCAAGACTGAGCGAGACCTGACGGACTTTTTTTTTTTTTAACTTACTTTATGTTTTATGGAACAAAGTTTCTGATCGCTACACTGTGAAACAAGGTTGCCAGGACCACAGGTGACTCAAGGTGACCTGAGCATCCCGCGCCTCCAGTACTTATTTACGCAGACACAACACTGCGGGTCTTCACCGCCTGAGCCTGCGCGCCTCAAACACTGACACAAAACATAAACACAAATAATACTTCTACCTTATAGATTATTCACATAACTTGTCAAAAATGTGGCATGCATACTTTTAATTAAAGAAAATAAGAATAGATAAATTAACAAACTATTTTCAACTAACTAGAATGATGTCTTTTTATGATGCATTATTAACTTATTCTCACCACAAAAAATCACTATACGTGGACAGTCTGACTTAAGAAAAATTATACAGACAAGCAAATACCCTCCCACTTCTTTCCCTACCCTCCCGCTCTCCCGTCTCTTCCCGCTCCTTCTCCGCCCCCCTCGCCACGTACTTGGTGATAGCGAAGGCAATGTCGTAGGTGGGGAGGCGACGCTCCTGGTACAAATACTTCCCCATGTCAATGAGCGCCTTGGCAGAGTCGATGGCGTCACGGCCCACCCTATTCTTCTCCAGGTAAGGCATGGCGTCCCTGCTCTGTGTGGGAAGGGGAGGCCACGGTGACGCTTTGTGATGTCCAGGGACGATTAACATTAACACTCATATCTTCATCACATGACGGCAATGTGCACCAGGCCATAGCACTAACACACCCTCTCATTATAGTTACTTCACTACGTACCTTCTGTCTTGGGTGCAAGCAACACATCTGCCTTCAACCAATGACTAAAGTGAATCAAGTCAATTATACTCACATTTTTCTCTTTCCCCTCATTATAAGTCAGCCAAATGGGTCCCATGATTACATCTAAGACCTTCCCCAGGTACTCCCCACCCAACACCACTTTCTACCAAGCCCCCGGTCCCTGTCCACAAACCCTAGCTGCTCCCCGCCCTTCCCGCTCCTCCACGAAGCACGCACACACGCACCCTGGAAATGATGATGCCCGCGATGGAGATCTTGACGCGTGGACCCTTCAGCAGCTTGTACCTCAGGTCGACACCGTTCCAGAAGGAGACGTAGTAACTCTTGATCTGGCTGTTGTCTTGTCCGTGCAGCCTGCCGGGGAAGGAGGGCATGAGAAGGATGAAAAGGAAGCGTGAATGGTGCAAGAGAAATGTGTTTTGGTTTGCTCTTACGTGGTTATTCCTTAAGAGGTTTGTTTGGGAATCTATACTAAAGCAATGAGTGGCTGTGTAATCAACCATACTTCTTTATGTGTGTACGGCTGAAGATGTGAGAAAGGTGTGTGAAAAAGTGTTTTGGTGGGTTCTTTATCATTGCTCCTTGTTTTGTGAGAGGTTACTGTCTGGAAATCTGTACCTAGACACTGAAGGAATGAGTGACTGTCAAATTAATGACTTCTCTTCATATTTGTGGGAGTAGTATTGAGAAAAGAACGTGCGAATGGTAGGAGGTGTTTTGAGTAATGAAATTTGGTTCTTTTGGGTCAAGGCTCAGGGACAGAAGGAATAGAAAGCTGTCTAATTAATTATATCTTTTCAAGCCTATAAGGACCAGACGTGGGTTTCTAGTGACAGAAAGATAAGCCTAATTGTGATGTGTTCTTATCAGTGGTCATTAATTTCACTCCGTAATAGCTGGTGGTCATTTACTCCGAAGCGACTTTACTTTGAGTAGTAGTAGTAGTAGTAGTAGTAGTAGTAGTAGTAGTAGTAGTAGTAGTAGTAGTAGTAGTAGTAGTAGTAGTAGTAGTAGTAGTAGTAGTAGTAGTAGTAGTAGTAGTAGTAGTAGTAGTAGTAGTAGTAGTAGTAGTAGTAGTAGTAGTAGTAGTAGTAATAATAGTAGTAGTAGCAACAAAAATAACAACACCTAGCTAGATAAAACAAACAAAAAAGAAATCTCTCAAATAATTAAAGGACAGGTAAGCCTCGCCACGCCTCCGCCTCTCTCTCTCTCTCTCTCTGACCCCTCTTAGATACTCACAGATAGCCATCGTAGTCCACCAGCACCAGAATCTCGGGGTAGATGATGTAGGGCGCGTTCCTCTTGCGTCTGTTGCGAGCGTTGGGGCTGCGCGTAGGGATGTGGTCTGGCTCCATGAACGCTGTGAAGGGAGAACACATCAGAAAAGGCACTAAAACTAGATTATAAGGGAAATTTAAGTATCTCCCTCTTCTCCTCCAATTATTAAAGAAAAGTGTATATATTAATTTCATTGTTTTTAATTGCTTTTAGTTAGTTTTTTTTTTTCATAAACGATGTTTTTTTATTAACATTTTTTTTTAGCGGCGCAAGATGACCCTGGATGTTGCGGCGCCTTATTTAAAATCCAGTCCAATCCAATCCTGGGTCTCGATTTGAATGGTGTTCCGGGGAATGCGTGGTTGTCGGATCTTGAGAAAACCGTGAGCTATCCTTGTAATAAATGCGTTGATCAACAGAAAACAAGTATTATTCACATCAAATCAATTACTTTATCAATAAGCTACAATATGTTTTAAATCCAGGAGCCATTTTACTGTAGACAGATTATAGGTTATCTCACAATCTTTTCCTATCAGTCTGAGCCTATGAGGAAGAAAATGGGATGATATAATAGTGTGTTAAGTGGTGTTTGTTGATTATGAGGTTGTGGAGAGGATCACCACACGTTAGTCCAGCTGTGAGTGTGTAATGTCCTTCCAGGTTGTCAGACTAACTTCTCTCCGTCTTCCTCTCCCAATACATTTGGAAGAGAAGGTGTTAAAGTTACGTGTGTCTAGCTGTGGTGTCTGTTTGTTTATATGAGGTTGCCCTGTGGAAAATGTATCAAGTCAGTCTATCTGCAGGTGTGTAATGTACCTTTTTATCAGACAGACACCTCTCTCTCTCTCTCTCTCTCTCTCTCTCTCTCTCTTCCAAGCCAAGACCATGAGGAAGAGGAACTGCTGCAATAAAGTGTATTTAGTGAGGGTGTTTCTTTATATGAGGTTGTTTTATTATTCAGGTCCTTATCTCTTCACCTTCTTATTGGTTCCCTACACTGCCATTTCACAGGAGGATACGGTAAGGGAGACTTTTAAGGCATCATCAAAACTTACGGTTACGAAATAAAAAAAAAAAAGGAGAGATGATCTTGATACGTTGCAAAAACACAAATATCATCTAACCACAAATACTAAGGCTACTAATCGAAGTCTTAACCTCTTCAGTACTGGAACCCATTTCTACCTTCAGCTTTGGGCATGATTAGACGATTTTATTTACATTGGGAGGTCAGAAGATTGGTGGCCAGAGTCTTTACTATTACAATCTTCTCATAAGTTTCTGAAGCTGTATAAAATCACCAAATAGTAACCAGAATGAATATAAAAACGCGTCATGGTACTGAAGAGGTTAATAGATTGGGTGAGGACCACAAATTTTAGGAAGACTCACAAAGTTAGTAAGTACATCCGTGATCAAAGGCAAGTAGGATTCCACTCTCAATTATACTGTGCTTATAATTTTCCCTTAGTGGTACGTCCTCTGATCTGCTGAGAGCCCATAGAGAGTCAGCGTTTGTGAATAGAAGCGCGGCAGGTCACTCCTCTTCTGACCAACACTGTACAAGATGCAAACTTCACTTGACCTCCGATACACTCATGGCGAAGCAAGATTACACTCTATATACAAAGAAAGGAAGCCCGTTGCCGAGTAATGAAGGGATAACCAACAAATACCGTACCATCTGTAATTAAGTCTGGTAATATAAGACCGCAGGATAACAAAATAATGAAGAAAAAAAAAACAACAACCAGGACTGGAATAATGAAGACCCCGAGGCGACTGAATGAAACTGAACAAACTCAAAAAAGAAAAGAAAAACCACGAAGCCTCGGACTGACTCACCGACAGAAATAGCAGTGATTACAGAGAGGCTTCCTTTCTCCACCCAGTGTTAATGACAACCAATCACTCCACCTCCCTACACCCCACTGGAACCCTCTGATCCCTCCTCCCTCCACACCACTGCTACCCTCCCTGCTGTACCCCGGGCCGGAGCTAACGGGAGAGGAGTGTCGCCCGCCAGGAGGCCTCGATAAGATAACTCTTTAAACAGCTCCTCGGTTCACACCTGAAAAAACCCCTGAAATTTGAGAACACTGCACCATCTCCAGAAATAATTGAAAAAAGAAGAAAAGATACCCTGTTACCTTCCACTACCTTCTCCTTCCCCTGACGCCTATTGCATATAAAGCCGTAGAGCAGCCCAGGGCGGTATGTAGGAATGCCCAAGGGTGAGTAGTAAGTAAAGGGCAGCGTGTGGTGATGAGGTGGTACAGAATCACGTTACAATGAGGGTTAGTGTTCCTCCATCTTCCAAAGAGAGGAGAATGGCAGGAGGAGAGTTAGGATGATAGGTAGGGGTGGATGATAAAAAGGGGGTATAGGAAGAAGGATAAGAGAAAAAACAAGGGGGATATATAAGTGAAGGAGAAGAATATGTAAGCGAGGGTATTGACACCAGCAGTAAAATCTTTTGTGGCCTTGAAGTGTGGATGTAAAGGATGTGTCTGCTTGCTCCTCTCTCTCTCTCTCTCTCTCTCTCTCTCTCTCTCTCTCTCTCTCTCTCTCTCGCTCTTTCTTTCTATCTATCTATCCATCTATCTATCTATCTATTTATTTACCTATCTATCTATCTATCTATCTATCTATCTATCTATCTATCTCTGTGTCTCTGTCTGTCTGTCTGTCTGTCTGTCTGTCTGTCTGTCTCTCTCTCTCTCTCTCTGTGTGTGTGTGTGTGCTTGCTTCCCCACCATCTCTTTCTCTCGCCACGCCCATCCCTTCCAGGCCCCGTCAGTCAGTTCTTCCCATCACGCCTCGCAAACTCACCCACAGGACATAATCTCCTCCTCAGATACATCAACAGGCGCGTTACTTTCTTGGACCATGATATCTTTTTTTTTTTTTTTTTTTTGTATTTGTCAAGCATTGTTCTACACTTTATTTTTTGTAATTTTTGTGTGCAGTACGAGTTTAATGTCATCACATATGGTTGTTTTTTCAGTCCTTTTAGAAGAACAAATGAACAGATTGCTAACAATATAAAAAATCGTAGAAGTTTGGTAATCGCTCCCTTAATTTGATCTGAGTCATCTAACTGTGATTCCTCCTTCAGAAAAGCCGTATCCTGGTCTGTATTGCTCTAGATCTTCCTTCGTCAGGGCCCCTCATGTTCCCCTACAGGATTTTAGCGCTCTGTTTATGCTTCCCTTGATTCCCTCTCGAGATGAAGGAAGACTGAGCTATGCATGATATTCTTCTTCAGTAGCAAGGGCGTGTTGGTGAGCTGGCGACGGGGCAGGAGAGTCACCAGTGGATGGGACGCGCGCTGAATGCCGCTGGTGGTCGTCTTGAAGCGAGGAAGATAAATAAACGTCGAATTTCAGACCACTCACCACTATTAGTTAAGTCCAGTCTTCACATCTCTCTCTCTCTCTCTCTCTCTCTCTCTCTCTCTCTGATACGCCGCATGCCACTATTTACTTTTCCCGTCGCCGCCGCCGCCACCGTGCTGCCCTTCGCCTGTAGCTCATTCATCCCCGCCAAACTCGCTGCCTCATCCCCAAACCCTCCATCATCTCTAGCGCCTTAACCCTTTCTCCTTCAGCCTGTTCTGCGCCTGCCGCTCGCCCTGCTCTCAATCTTCACCTCTAATACGCTTCTAACTAAAGGCCAGAGTAGCTTGTTGTCTGCTGAGTGACGCGAGGATATGAGCCGGCCTGACTATGGTATCCGTCGGTGGCGATGCAGTGATCAACTTTGTATTTGATTTGTGGTTGGGGAAGGTTAACTTTTGGTCCGAGGGGGAAAGATTAGAAGGAGCTGGAGGGAGGGAGGATGGGAGGGAGAAATGGCATAGATAGAAGGTAGGGTGCATGGAAGGGTGAACTAGAGGAGGGTAAAGGGTGAGCCTGAATTAACTCTAGTCGTGGCTGGGTGAGGCGAATGGTATAGTGCAAGGTTATGGTAATGGGTGAGTGAGTGGGTGGCTGCAGCGCACAGAGGAGATTACCCAAGAACAGCTGCAGTTTATTGAGTGTTGTGAGTACGGCTGTGCTTATCGAGTACAAACAAATGGCCGTCATAACTCTCGTATGGTAATGAATGTTTAAGTTACTAGAGCTTGTTAGATAAAGACTGACAGGGTTAGTGGTTATTAAGTAATGAGCGTTCCGGCCACTGCATGTTAAGTAGCTGCAGTGAAGGAAGGAAGGCGAGGAGCAAAATCCAGCGGTGCTTCTTAGTAAGGGATGCTGCAATGGTGGCGAGGCGGACAGAGTGGCAATTGGCAAGTCAAGAGCAGTTGTAATTAAGTCTTGTGAGTGTAAGAAGACGCCTGAGAGTGGCTGTAGTGTGCTGGGTAAGTGGGCAAAGGGGTGAATGTTGAGTGTCTACAGAGGTGGCCAGTCAGTGGATGGAATGGTGCTGGCTGGTGAACTAGTGCTTGCAGAGAGACTGGGATCATTGGTGTTGAGTAGTTAAACTTTTGAGCTTGAAGAGCTATTGACTTGGTGGTTGAGTGGTGCTGATTGAGTGAGAAGAAAGGAGTTAAGGAACTAGAAAAAAATCAATTGAGCGACTGGCATGGTGCAGACTGACTGGATAGAATAGTGCTGACTGACTGGCTGGAATAGTGATCACTAACTGGAATGAAACTAACATGCTAACTGGAGTGGTGCTCAGTGACTAAAAAGCGAATCTACGGAGTGGCTGGCCTGGTGGTGAGTGCGTGGCTGGCCTGGTGCTTGGTGGGAGTGAGCAGAGAGGTGCCTGTCGAGTGCATGTAGCGGTGCCTGTCAGGAGCGTTGGCGGCGGTGCAGGGGTTGGCAGACTTTCACCGAGTGGGTGGGTGGCTAACCTTTCCCTGGGCCCCGTCTGGTTTGTGTCTGGCCTTCCCAACGCCCGGGGCCGCCCTGCTGGTCGTCCCATCACTTGCCCACCATACCTTTCCCTCGTCCCCTCCCCCTCCTATCCCTTCCCCCCTTCCTCCTCCTGTCCCTATGTCTCCCTCCTGTCTTCCTCCTGCTCTACACAAGACACATCCTCAAGGTTGCCGTTCCCTTTGCGATCTTGTCCCTTTTCGCTTTCGTTCAGCATCCCTTCCTATGTCTGTCTCTCTCTCTCTCTCTCTCTCTCTCTCTCTCTCTCTCTCTCTCTCTCTCTCTCTCTCTCTCTCTCTCTCTCTTTCTTTCTTTCTGTTCCCCGTTCTCTGCACCTCTGTAAGTCGCTGGATTTTCGTTGTGAAACATTACGAATCTCAAAGTAGGGCGTCACTGAAGACAGCCGATGACATGATGCGGAAGTGATAACGACGACGATGAAACTTGTGGGTGATGGAGGTGGAAGTGAAGATTAAGAACACATGTATGGCGCCGTAGCAACTAATGTCAAAATGCGCTGGAAATACTGCTGGTGTTAAAATCAAAAGGAAAAGTAGGAAAAAAAAGGTAAAGGTCAAATCTAAAATGATGAAATTGGAGGCGAAGGCGAATGTGGCGGTGGTGGTGGTGGTGGTGGAGGTGGTGGTAGCGTTGGTGGTGGTCGGGGGCGGGGCCCGGAGGGGCGAGGGACGGGGCCTCCTCAGCCTCTCACTACGCGGGGCTTCCTCACTCTCAAGCCTCGTCAACATTCCCGAAGAGGCGTCGACCCCTGACACCCAATCGACCATCAGCAGAGAAACAAACACGCTGGACAAAAGCCGCCGCTGGCACCTCCAGAACTGCCTTCAGGGCCTCCACAGGGCTCGGCAAAGACTCCGTCGGGGTGCTTCTTGCCGCCCGCCTCCCCCACCGAGGCCTGAAGGGAACGCTTTCTTCCCTGAAGGCCCCGCGTTGGTATTCTCCACCGTCATAACTTTCCTCATTCCACTTCCAGGAGCCCCAGGCGGAAAAGAAGAGGTCGAGAAGGAGGAGGAGAAGGAGGGGGAGTAGGAGTAGTAGTAGGAATAGGAAGAGGAGGAGGAGGAGGAGTGGCAGGGTGCGAAAGCCGACTACTTTATCTTGGGAGGGCACAGCAGTGGTTTATTTGCTACGGGGCGGCGAGGTGCGGCGGCTTTGTCTGTGTGGTGCAGGCTAGCACTCTTGTCTTGGGTGTCTGTCTAATCCAGTCTGGCGCGTCACTACGAGAATCTTATCAATTTTCCAGCAAGGTTTTCCTAGACACTCCACAAGGAAATCAGGAATAAAACAAAAATAAAATGTTGCAATAACAAATGTATAAAGAACTGGATGGATGGGAGGCGGATTCCAAGCAGGGAGCGCCTTCCTGTCTCACCATGAACGCTTCCATAAAAATTCAGCTCAGCCACGCGCGCAGTCATGTCTGCCTCGGCCAGCCGATGAGCCGCGTCGCCTCACCCGCCAGTTTAAGTTGACTTTCCGGAGATTTCCGCGCCTCTGACTGACTCTGACTGACGCCTGTGATTTCCCATGACGGCACGGACGCAACTGGTGGCTGGTGACCTCACTGATCTTTACTCCTCACATTTCCCAGTCACTGATCAATAAATGTACTGCCTTCGCCATACTATTTCCCCCTACGCAGGCAGCCAAGCACTCTTCAGGTCATCACCCAACGGAGCTCCAATGAAATGACCGCCCCGGAAATTCCAAGTTCGTGCAAACTTGTTTGGTTTGATCCAGCAAGGCTTCCTCTAAAAATAAGGAGGTAAAAAATCCAGAGGTTAATATCTTGTTTCCTAAGTAGAGAGAGAGAGAGAGAGAGAGAGAGAGAGAGAGAGAGAGAGAGAGAGAGAGAGAGAGAGAGAGAGAGAGAGAGAGAGAGAGAGAGAGAGAGAGAGAGAGAGAGAGAGAGAGAGAGAGAGAGAGAGAGAGAGAGAGAGAGAGAGAGAGAGAGAGAGAGAGAGAGAGAACGGATGACGCAAGATTGAACTACAGAGAAGACATCAATAAATGCGTAATCCCGGGAACACAGCGGGGTGAAGGCTGCACGAGGCGGCGGGCTGAGGCAAGGGACAGGTACATAAGGGGAGGGAGAGGAGAGCAGACACACAGGTGCAGTTTCCCATGAGTTTTGCAGCAGAGTTGCTTCACGGACTGGAGGTGGCGTGGCGACAGGACAGGTCACCTCCTCCTGCATGCTTCCGGTTTGCTTCGTTGCCTCTGCAGCGTTGACTATGTTGGTGGGAAAGTTGTACCATTATCAAGCGGCGAGTTTTCATTCCCTAATTAAAGTTCGCAATATGAAATAATCTATAAAGAAACTCAAATTCTTCTCATACACACGTTTGTAATTCAGCAATTATAGGATCCCGTGCAGTTGTTATGTTAATTGTCTTTGAATTAGTTTTGCATAAAATCATTGAAATATAATCATAAAAATATTAGTTGCATTTGTGTTGCTTATTAACTTTACTGTTTTCTGCAACATTTAATGCAAACACCAACAAAATATCATAGCGCACAGGAATTGCTTTCTGGCTCTAATAACCTTTTACTATTTCCCCTGTGTGTGTCTAGTCGGCTGCTTCTAATCAGGAAATCCTGTCTATAGTTTTACTTCTTCTGTAATCGTGACCGGCAGCCTTCGCGTCCCGCACTGTATGACTATCACGCCGTGAACCCGGAACAGCCTCCGCAATGCGGCGCCTTCCCGTCTCCTCCTGGTAACTATAAGCTTGTTGCGAGGCACCAGCAAGCCAAAGTTCACAATATCGTGTGTTATGGTGCCCCCCCGCAGACCGCAAGGCCTCTTGGCGCCTGGAGAGGTGACGCCACACACTGAAGATCCGTGAGGTCTTCCTCAGCAACAACTTAGTCCCCGCGGCAGGTGTTTACCCAGCTTTAGTGGTGCTAATGAGGACTCCTGCTGGCTCACGCCTCAGCTTTATGACCCCAGCCACCCTCGCCGATGCCCCGCCACCGCCACCTCCTGCACTGATTAACCACCAGCGTTTCACGGAAACTGTGGTTGTTACTTTGTCAGTGTCCCTTGCCTGACACTATTTCAGATAATGATTAGTCAGCGCCGCGTCACGAGGAGTCAACACAACCTGACGTCAGCGGTGATCGACAAACATGACGTCAAAGTGTGCTCGTACCCTCCGTGGCGCCGCCAGGGAGCCGTGACCCGCCGGGTCGCCTTCCCTCATTTCCTGCTTAACGCCTTGTTTTATCTTTTTAGGAGGAATTCGCATGTGAGTTCATTTTCATTATTTACAAACTCCTGTGGAGGCGCATGGTCACGAAAGGAGCTGAAGGGCCTCTTGCGACCCATCAGCGCCTCCCGCCGCCCATCACCATCCATCCCTTTCTTCCTTCCCCCTCCCAGTTGCACGATAGATGGAACTACGCCGCTTCACCCCAGGACAGAAAGGACTCACCATAGTCAGTCTTCGTGGCGGGGACGGCTCGCTTGTACACGATGTGGAATCCCTCAGACTCACTCTCGCGGCGCCGCCTCAACAGCGTGAGGCCATCGGGAAGAGTCTTGTTGACGTCGTTGTCTTGCCTGCGACACGCGATGGCCACGGGGAAAGGAAAAGGAAAAGGTTAGTAACAAACACAGGCCGGGAACAAAAACAAGATAATCAATGCCAATGTTCTCAGCTCCCCGCCGCGCCACCAGCACTCAAAGTCCTGGAAAGCCGCCACACTGTTCTCTCACACTCCAGAAACACAGGTGTCACAAGCCCCGCCAGCCACAACAGGGAGGTGCTGGTGGGCAGGTGGGCGAGGTGGGAACAAGACTTACTGTTGCTGGAGGTCGAGGAGGGAGCCTGTGCCGCCGTCTCCCGCCACGGGGAGTCCGTCGCTGAACACCATCGGATCGTCAAGACCGCCGGGGTCCTGGTCCATGAAGAACTCGTCATCCGGGGACAGTTGATTTAGGTTGGTCTCCTCCTCCTGCTGCGCCCGCTGGTAGAGGGAAGGGGGCAGGGATCGCACCACTAGCTCTTCTCCCACCGTGCCGTCCTGTGGGGGGAAGGTGGTTGTGAGACACGCAGCAATAAGTCTAAAACCATAATGGTATAATTATGGCCTGCTTCCCAGCCTTGAAAAAAGAAGGCAAGACTCTAGAAAAGATCGTTCCTAAAGAGGCAGTGGAGGTGGACGTGAGTCGTTCAGGAGAGTAGAGGCTGCTGTTACCACGCCGCACATATACAAGACACACTGTGAATGATTGTAGTATAAAAGTACACCTCAGATCTTGATAATTCCAAAGCAACACACACAGACACAATGAAAACAATAACAAACAGTGATTTTTAACATATCACTGGACATTCTAAGACTAGTCCTGCCATTGCATCCCCAAAAGCTCACACTGCAAAGAACTTACACTTCCATATGGAAACTGAGCTACACATATCCAAGCAGACCTCCTTAAGCACCGTCTCGCTCTCACCACTCTCGTCGTGCACCATCTCCGATGCTACCATTGGACGCTGAGCTCATAAACACTCTGGAAAGCTAGCAGCGTTTAAAGGACGATGACAGCTTTACGAGGATGCCCATGCGATGACGAGGCCACGTGAGGAGCAGGATAGAGGTGGAGGCTGAGCTCCTCCATCTTAACCTCATGCTCATCCTTTTTATTTTAACCCCGTGTTCATCCCAGTTCCTTCTCTAGCATTTACTCCTCCTCTTCATTAAATCTTCTTCCATGATTGCCTTTCTCCCTGATATGTTTACCTTTCTCCCTTTTACAGGACCCTTCTCCCTCACTCCTCTCACTCTCCGCATGCTTTATCTTACATCCTTACTTCCCTTCCCTATACACTCTTCTTTCACTATGCTCCTCCTGCTCCTTGCACCATTTGTACCCACGCTCACGATCGCGCAGGGCAGCGTTCCAGTTTTCAGTCCAACGGCCAATCACGGGGTGGCGGTGAGTGCCTGCGTGGCGAGCTGCTGGCGGGCGGGTGTGAGCTAACCCGCACCGAGGATCCAGGTTCTCTCGAAGGCGCGGTGTCGACATGAGGCGTAATTTTCAGCTGGCGTGGCGGGTAATTTCAGGCCAGTAATTCTAAGTTTGAGTGGAGGGAAAAGGAGGGGGGTTAGGGGTCCCTCCTGTGCACGCCGGGCATGTGCGGCTCAGACTAATGAAAGGTAACTGTAGGGTGCCACTCGTGCTAGTGTTGCTGGGACACCACGGACCTCGCACTCCAGCCTCAGAGGGGCGAAGATGAGCTAGTGTGTGTGTGTGTGTGTGTGTGTGTGTGTGTGTGTGTGTGTGTGTGTGTGTGTGTGTGTGTGTGTGAGGGCGAAGACAAGCCTCCTGAGCCATCAACACTGGGGACGCACTACCCGCGCAGAGTTTCTTAGGGTGGCGCGGTGAGTGGCAGGGCGGCGCTGGGTGATGAGGCTGGCTGGCTGGTTGGTTGGTGGCAGAGGAAGGTCTACAGAGCACGTTTTCGTGACTGTGTGTTTAGCATAATGAGACACAAGGAGAGAGCGAAAAAATCGTTACTATTTTTTGTGAGCACGGAATGAGTTCATTGAAGCACAAAAAACAATGCAACAAGTGGCACGTGATGCGAGGCTGCGGCCGGCGGAGGAGCCTTCAGGAATACTGATGAGCGGTCCCGCCGCCACACACGGGCCTTACTAATTATCTGCGGAGGACAGGTGACCACCCGCCATCACGTGTTGTAACTAAATCATATCGCGCCCCATCGACCAAACTCTTGCGAGATGTAAAAAATATCATGAATGCCAAAAACAGAAAGATAAGATCGAAGACAGACCGAGGGAGAGGAGGGGGAGGCAACGCGGCTAGTCCTAACGCGCCCCGCCGGTGGCCGCGAGAGGCTCACCAAACTCAATCACCTACGAGACGCAACAGGTCCGCCGAAAATAACACCTAACCCAACCTTGCATTTATTTTTCTTTGCATTATTTTGCTATTTAGAGGACAGGATGAAATTCATCTGTTTTTTTCTTCAAATGACTATTTCCTTCATAATCACAATGGCTCTGTTTCTCTTGCCTAGCACCATCCATGCCCCTCAACTCCACCTCACGTTCTACTAGAATATCCTTACAACTCTTTCCTCACGTTCCTCCACTTCGTTACTTTTCTATTCATCCCACTACTGTCTCCTTCCTGTCTAGTATTTCCTACTTTGCCGCCACTAACTCTTACGCCAAAACTCTCCCTGCAAACAGATTCCTCTTCTGCTCCTTACCCAACGATGCCCTGACCTAACCGTCCTAACAGCTCTCTGGTGGTCGCAGCGGCACTCACCAGCAGGAGAGCACCGGTGTCAGGGTGGTGAGACACGGTGATGGCCGCCATGGTATCCTCGTCCTGGTGCGGGACTCCCATGTCCTCTACCTGCGGCAGACAACAAAGGGCATTTGTCATTGAGGATACGGTCTAAGGAATATATAGCTGGGTCACTTGATATTGACTGAGGACAAGTGTGGGGAGGGGAGAGGAATGGTCAAAGGAGGAAGGCACACAAGAAGAACGAGATGAGGCTGAATCATAATGCTTTTTTTTTTTTTAGGCTATAAAGAGTTAAGGGAGTACAAATTTTCATAGCTTATGCTTCAGCCACTTTTTCAGTCCCAGGCATCTCCATAACGGGATAAAGAAAAAGTGTGTTTCAGGAAAATAAAATAAAGATGCACTGCTTTGAAATAGGAACATGATAGAAATAAATAGATAGCTTAAAAATTAATATAGGTTTCTTATTCAGGAAGATTGATAGAAACTCATGACCTCTTTGGACTCAAAAGGCTTTTTCTTAAACATAGCGATATTGTTCTTGGCTGGGGCCCTTCTATACAAAAAAGAACCCTCAGATGGTGAACATGACCAGTAGAGAGAACACGTGGCCCACAACAGACAAACAAGAAGACTCACATGGTCGGTGGGCGTGACGGTGACGCCTCCATAGTTGTCACGGTCGGCGTAGAAAAGCGGTACAGGACGGGTCAGCTCGAGGTTAGGCCGCAGATTGAGTATCTTGGAGGAGCCTAACGCCCGCAGGTGCACGCTTCTCACCACCTCGCCGTCCGCGTCCCGCTTGTGTCGCATCCGCAGCTTCACCAGGCTGTACTCCGGCACTGTAGAGAGAGGAGGGAGTGGTGAGAGGTTTCTCTAGCACAGGGTAAAGTAATACCTAATCTTACTCTCTATACTCCTAAACTCTAGAGGGCAGCAGGAAAGAAACAAAGGACCACAGGACACAACCACACCCAGCCCAGGATCGACCGTATCGTCAGAGGCTAGTGACATGAACGCCCTCGCTAGTGACCAGGAAGAAAGACGATCCCTGGGGCGTGGAGGGGAGCGGCGGGAGGCGGAGGGCAGGGTGGGAGTGAGTTGGGTCATGCGGCTGCGGGTGGTTGCTGATAGAAAGCCAATTGAACAGGCATGCTAGTACACCCTATCGTGCACCTCTCATTACTCGGCCCCTCCCTCTCATCTTTCATTCTCTTCTCCATCTCCTCCGCCTTCTATTCCTCCCCTCACACCTGTTGCGCCTTCTACTCCAATTTCGAGTTCTTCTGCTACCTTTTTTTTTTCCCCTCAAACGCCGCCGTCGTCTCACCGCAATTCTCACATAACACACAAACTTTCTTGTCAAGTCTTTCTATCGCCATCGCAGCCAATCCCATGCCAAGACCTGTCCTTTTGTTGCCGCTGTTGTCATTTCCACCACCACCCTCCCTCGTACGTACATCCCCCTCAGGAACCATACCTGCCCGCCATCCAAACCTGTTCCCTGGCACGGGCTTGTGGGCCGCCCACCCACCCATCACGTCTTATCGGCGGCGTCATGAGAGGGCGCGGCTTGTCTCCCCCATCGCACGACATGATCTGCTGTGTATTAAATCTCACTTCAGCAACGTTAAGTCAAGGAGGTAATTCAGGAACCCGCTGCCTCTCCCTTGCAATTACGGGAGTGAGCGTATAACTAGCGTGGAGTTGCTGCGCCGCGGCCAAAAGGGACCAAAAGGGAGGGGACAGGACGTTGGGGTGATCTCCACGGACGAGAAGGTAGACGCTCTGTCTGGCGCCTCTCTTGGACCAGACGCACCCCTGCCGCACACACACACACACACACACACACACACACACACACACACACACACACACACACACACACACTGGAAGATTGCTACAACAGTTAACTCATACTTTTTCAGCGCTTTAGTGGGTCTGAGGGTCAGTGTCCGGAGTGCCATCCGTCAAGGCACCGCACGCCAGAGAATCATGGCGAAGCTTGGCGATAAAGACGTGGCGGTGCAAGAAGACTAGCTATTTGTAGATATGATGAAGCCAGCTGAGCACCCGCGGCACCTCACCTCATCCTTACAACACTCCCTCATCCTTCAGCCTTTCCTTCATTACCTTTCACTACACAAACTTATTGCCACCACCAGCTTCGCCATCACCGCAAGACCACCACCAGAACCACCACCACTCCATCAGTCACCAGTTGCAGGGTGGAGCCAAAAAGTAGTTACTACAAGCAAGTTTTACAGCGGCCGATTTCATTTTACGATTTAGCGTCCTTTAACCGCAGCACTTTGCATCGATTTAACGCAGAGAGCGAGAAGGGCAGGGCAGGGAGAGGCAGAGCATGGCAGGGCGGGAAGAGAAAGGGTGGAGGAGGAAGTGGAGAAAGAGGAGCGAACAAAGGGCGTTGCTCCTCCTGAAATAAATGCTGGACGTGCACTGCTGAAAATGTTAGACTTCCCCAGGCGGCTACAGGAAGATTACACGCTGAGAACGGAGGACATTGTCTCTAACTCTCTCTCTCCACCTCCTCCTTCCCTCCGGAACACCTGCTGCTGCCTCATTTTCGCTGTGATAAAAGTGACAGTTCCTCAAAAGACCCAGCAGCTCCCCGCATTGTGACAGGGAGGGCATCGTACACAGAGCGCGACGCGAGTGCCGGAGGAAGGGAGGCGAATGGGTGCCGGGAGTGTAAAACCTGATTAAAAAGGACCATTTTACGGGAGTATGTGAGGGTGGGCATGGCTCGACCGCCGCTATGAATGGTCTTCCTGCCTGCCTGGAGGAACACCGCTAACCTGCCGCTTCAGACCATCACCACATCGCCACTCTTGGTTATCGTCAGAAATTGAGTATTTTCACCTAACGTTCACTGTCTTTTATGTTTCCTCCTTACTTCCAAGTCCCCTGATGTACTGAGAGTTCCCCTATAAAACCCGGCATTCACTACATTTTTAGCTGGCCATAGGACTTTACAATGAAGATAAACTAAACTAATATTCACTGTCTTTTGCTCTTTTTCTCCTTAATTCCCGTGATCAACTGAGAGTCTCTTTAAAAAAAAAACGTCAATTAGTATAGTCTTAGCAGATCACAGGACTTTATACTGGGGCTAAACACTCGACCAAAGATCAACACTGTGCTTCTGTACGTACACGGGGAAAAAAGGTGTAAGAAAATGCACACTAGCGGTGGACTCAGAGGCACAAATGGCGCAGATGAAAGCAATAAAGGAAAATAAAGGAAAAAGAGAGAGAAAAACGAAAAGGTGCAAGCAAATATAAAAATAAAACGAAGATGGGGGAAAAAGTAAAGAAAGAAAAGCTTGCAGGTGAAAACTATAAAGGGAAATGATACTAAGGAAAAAGAATCGATAAAGTGAAACGAAAAATAAAGAAAAAAAATGCAAGTCAAAGAAAAACAAACTGAAACAGAAAGTGAAAAGATGAATAAATGAGAGCATGCGAGAGAGAGAGAGAGAGAGAGAGAGAGAGAGAGAGAGAGAGAGAGAGAGAGAGAGAGAGAGAGAGAGAGAGAGAGAGAGAGAGAGAGAGAGAGAGAGAGAGAGAGAGAGAGAGAGAGAGAGAGAGAGAGAAACACAATAACCTCTCTCTAATTATAGCAACACATATATAAAAAAAAAAAAGAAACAAACAAACCAGGAATAGACTCTTACAAATTCTTTTCTTTCATGATGAGCGAGCTGGAGTAATGAATGAACGAGTGAATGAATGAAAGAAGGAAGGAAAGGAAGAGGGCCATTAAAATACAAGGCGGTGGTGGCGCTGGTAGGTGTGGTGGTGGTGGTGGTGGTGGTGGGTGAACATCTTAGCCACTCTTTCTTTAATGTGTTTATTTCCTCACTCCATTTAAGTATTTTCTCATCTAATTAAGTTGCGTCCCTTGAGCGACTCTGTTCTGGCCATTCTTCGCCTCTTCCCGTGTCTCATCCTCCACTTAATTGCTTCTCTTGTTTATCTTAATGAATATCTACTTCCTCTTTATTCTTTTCTTTCTTTTTGCTCCTTTCTTTAGTCTATAATTTGTTCTGTATATGTATTCTTTATCGCATGTTTTCTCTTACTTCTCCCTCCTCCTCTTTCTCCTCTTCTTCTCCTCCTCCTCTTTTTTTTTAGTCATTTTTATAGTCTTCCTCCTCTTCTTCTCCTCTTCATTTCATTCCCCTCACTTGTCTCTTCTCCCTCTCGATTTTAATTGGTTATGTCTATTTGTTACCATTTTTAGTCCCTGCATAATATTTTTCCTTTACCTTCCCTTCCTTCTCTCCCCTCCCCTTGCCCCTTCCCGCTCCCTCTCTCTCCCTCTCTCTCTCCTGTGCACTCCATCATATAACGGCAGCTGTCAGTTTGGCTAGAAGCTCGTTAGCTTTTACTCTCTCTCTCTCTCTCTCTCTCTCTCTCTCTCTCTCTCTCTGGTATGTTTGATTATGGGTGTCCGCGTGTCTTCCTCCATCGACTTCCCTTCATCGCTCTCTGTCACTCAGCTGTATCCTTCCTTCTTCCTTTCTCCCTCAAATAGTGTCCGTGGAAGTAATGGTTTGTGGCTTTTGGGAGAGGTGACTCGTGCTAAACTATCGTACTTTCTGTTTTCATTTTTTTTTCTCCGATTTCTATTTGCGCTTCGTCTCTTCGTTTTCGTTTTTTTTTTTTTTCTTAATTTTCTTTCGTGTTTCCTAGTTTTTTTTTTTATCACTTTTCTTTCTCCTCTTCTTGTTCTTTGTTCTTGGTTTTCTTGCTGGTAAAATTTTCTCCTTATCTTTATCTTTTTCACTTTTACAATTTTTTCTTTACCTAGTTCTTATTCCTTCACTTAAATCCTTTCTGGCACACTCACACGTACTTACCTAAACAACAGTAGCTAGTGAAACATTACACACAACCCTCCACTAACCTTACCCTTCCATCTTCCACCCTTCTTAACATGTATACAATCCCCATACCAACCCCAAACACTTTCTATATAACCCCATACAAAACACAGCATCTTTCCTTCCCTATTCCACTCACAAACTTTCCCTTTTTCACAGTATCCATTCCATATGGCACAGCGATAAGGGAAGGGGAGGGGGCTAGATAGGAGGGAGGGTCTTTTAACACAGCTTAGTCCCTTCCTGAGTCCCTCTCATGGTGGTTGTGATGGACAGTAATGACCCCGCCTCGTGATTCTGATGATCAATACGAAAATGTTGTAGTTGTAGGAAGGCTTCTGGGTGCGGGCTTAGCGTCTTCAGGAAGGTTCGCGTGTGTGTGTGTGTGTGTGTGTGTGTGTGTGTGTGTGTGTGTGTGTGTGTGTGTGTGTGTGTGTGTGTGTGTGTGTGTGTGTGTGTGTGTGTGAGGTTAGAGCGGGTTGGGTTATAGTTATTGGTTTCTCTCTCTCTCTCTCTCTCTCTCTCTCTCTCTCTCTCTCTCTCTCTCTCTCTCTCTCTCTCTCTTCAAGCCTTCTTTCACCCAGTTCAGCCTGAAAATCGTGTGTGCGTGTGTGAGAGAGTGTGGAAGTGCGGACGTTTTTCAATCAGACGGCAATAAATACTCCCTGGACAGCCGCCGATCAGGGGTGCCCGTAGGGGGAGGAGGAGGAGGAAGAAGAGTAGGAGTGAGCGCCTTCCTGACAAATCACCGACTAGCCGGGAAGAGGCCTCGCGACGCGTTGATAGAATACTGGAGGCGGCGATAACACGGGGAGAGGAGGAGCGGCGGGAGGAGTTGGTCGAGAGAGAGAGAGAGAGAGAGAGAGAGAGAGAGAGAGAGAGAGAGAGAGAGAGAGAGAGAGAGAGAGACTGCAAGGATGTAAAAGGAACACCTATAAGAATACAAAGGATAAACATACTAGTCTATATTGAGAGTGTCTATTATACTGAGCATACAAAACGTAGGAGAATAAAATACAAAAAGTGAAGTGAATTACGTAAGAGAAGTGGGAGTTAGGAAGGATGGATGGGTATGGGAGGGACGGGGGGTGGGGACGCTGGGAGTGGTAGGGGACGCTAGGGAAAGGTATACACAGGTAGGGAGATAAGGAAAGATAGATCTCCCTTCTCTCCTTCCTCCGTCCCTAAGTCTTCATTCATCTCTCCTTCATCACTTCTGAGACTTCCTTTCCCAAAATCCTATACCATCTTCCTTCTCACCTTTTTTTTTTCTCTCTCTCTCTCATCTGGATAAGCTTTCTTATTTATCTACTATTATTTGTAGCATTAGTTCCATCCTCGTCTTGTTAAAAAGATATCCTATACCATCTCCCTTCTCACTTTTTCCCTCTCATTTAGTTTATCTTAATTATCTGTCTACTGTCATTTATCGTATTTCTTTTATCTTTATCCTGTTTACGTTTAATTTTCACCCATTTTTGCAATCATTCATCTTTTTTTTATATTATAACTATCATTAATATTACTCCTTTTTTCCATCTTCCTCCTCTTTAGCTTATTTTTCGGAATTTTCTCATCATCCGTCCTCTTTTTACCTATCTTCATATATCATAGATATACAACACCTTTACCTTATTCCTTCCCTCTTTCCTTTCCTTCCCAGACGCCCTTCAACCCTCCCTCCTTCTCCTCCGTCTCTCATCTTTCCTCCAGCAGACCTTGTCCCTTCCCTCATCAATCTTCCACTAGTCACGTACTCTACAAAACCTCACTCCAGGCCGTCCATCCTTCCTCCATCTGCAAATATCCTTCGATCTCCAGTCCACAGTTCATTCTCTCTCTCATCCTCGAGCCACAACTCCCTTCTTCTCTTTACAAGATTAAGAAATGTCTTTCCCTTCCTTTTACAAGACTCAAATGTGTCCTTATTCTTTCTTCCAATAAGTTCAAAGGTGCCCCTTCTCTTCCCTTAACGAGATTCAAAGGTACTCTCCTCTTCCATATAAGAGTCTTAGAATACCCTTTTTTTTCCCTTCATAAGACTCAAATTTAGTCTTCCTCTACCTTTTTTAAGTGTCAAAATAACCTTCTTTTTCCTTAATAAGACTCAAAACACTCTTATTTTCCCTTCTCTTTCCTTCACAAGTCTCAAAATATCCTTTTCCTTCACAAGTCTTAAAACATCCTTCTCTTCTTTTCACAAAACTAAAAAAAAAAGCTCCTTCAGTTTTCCCTTCCCTTCCCTCACCCCTCACCAGACCTTCTCTCTTCCCCATTACAGGACTCAATGAAAAACAACCAATAGACGAGGAGCAGAGGAGGAGTCACTGCGAAGTATGCACATTAAGGGTCTTGCTAACATGTCTTAACGAGGAGCTGCCTGGGACGTGATCACCTGCGTGGCTGCGGCTCCTCAGGTGTTGCGCAGGTGGGGGCGCCGCAGGAACTCACGAAGAAGGATGCACAGAGGGATTCTATTCAATTTCCCGTCGTTGGATTGCATAAAGAAACACAAAAAACGCTAGAAAAAGTTAAGGGAAAAAAATCGTAGTTTGTTTATCTTGATGTCTGTTGGATGATTCGTGGAGGTGTGTGTGTGTGTGTGTGTGTGTGTGTGTGTGTGTGTGTGTGTGTGTGTACTCATGTCTGAGCTACCAAAAGGGTTGACGTCACTGCTAAATGTTTACTTTTTTTGTTCTTATCTCCCATCTCTCTCTCTCTCTCTCTCTCTCTCTCTCTCTCTCTCTCTCTCTCTCCCATTAGCATCTCGGGATTCCCACAGCAAACAAGGAGACAGATGAGGCGATACAAATGAAGAGTGATGGAAGATGTCATTCGTGGCTGTTACTTTTATAATTATTTTTATTATTACTATTATTATTATCATTACTATTATTATCATTATCATTATTATTATTATTATTATTATTATTATTATCATCATCATCACCACCACTACTATAACTACTACTACTACTACTACTACTACTACTACTACTACTACTACTACTACTACTAAACATCAGCATAATCCATTCATTCATTATATTCACAACAGAGGTCAATTCGAGGACACTTCACCAATCCATCCATCTCTCTCTCTCTCTCTCTCTCTCTCTCTCTCTCTACTCACCAATCTATCTATCTATCTATATTTCCGTCTGTCCGTGCGTCTATCTCCCCGTCTCCGCACAATGGCTGATACTTTACGCTCCACACGCCACGGAAAAATGGACTCTTGACTAATGGAGTGACGCATTGAAGGACTTGTTTGTGTGACGCTGACATACACTGGCGAGGACATGCTGGCGACTCTGGCCTTGCAGGAGGAAGAGGAGGAGGAGGCCTAGTAGTTGTCGTGGTTGTGATTCTTCTTCAGTAATTGTTAGCCATTAATATCTTTCACTTAACAAAATCGGAAGGTGTGGTGAGATTTTTTTCTCTCGTCCGTGTCTGTCTTTTTGTCTCCATGGCGTCTCTTTCTCTGTTCGTGGTGGTGGTGGTGGTAGTGGTGGTGGTGGCGGTGGTGATGGTGGTGGTAGGGTGGTGGTGGTAGTAGTAGTAGTAGTAGTAGTAGTAGTAGTAGTAGTAGTAGTAGTAGTAGTTATCGTTGTTGTTTTTTTATAGAGAAAATAATAAAATTAGTGATAACAAGAAGTAGAGGGAAGAATTGAAATAAGAAAAAAAATAAAAGAATAAGAACAAAACGAGGAGATAAAAGAAGAAAAAAACAAAACAAAACAGAAGCAGAAAGGAGACATGGAAAGAGGACAACGAGAAAGCGAAAGAAAGAGTCCAGGCACGAACAATCAAGCAATCAACACCAACAAACCAACCAACACAAACAAACCCAAACACAGGTAAGCAATGACACAAAGCACACCTAAACACACACATCTGACCACCGAGCACAAGCAAACCATCTATCTACCCATCTATCTACCAACCCATCTAAGGAAAAAAGTAGAGGTGAAGATGAACAGGACGAGGAATAATGCCAAGGTTGTGAGCGTATCAACACCATCAACACCAAGGAGACGGCTAATGGAGTAGTTGGGCAGCGAGGCGTCAATATAAGAAGCCCCATGATCACACCTGTTGTCTCCGCACTTCCCCAAGGCTGTCGCGTGAAGGTCCGTCCCGATAAGGCTGCTAATGGATCTTCTTGGTGTTTACTGTCTCGCATGAAGCCCAGTGGAAGGAGAGGCAGACAGATAACAAGGCGGCAGCTCATGTTTATTTTGTGACGGAAATGCTGGTGTGCGGTTCCCTCCCAGTGTCACCCCCGACCGCAGCTCCCTCAGATGCTGAAGGACGCTTCGGAAATTTATGTCCTGACGGAAATACTTTCGCATAATGTGGAATTTAGATAGTGTTGTTCATTGTTAGCCTTCTTCCTCTTTTCTTCTTTTTCTCTATTATCATTATTTCTGTTACGAGAATGTAGATTCGAGAAGGTTAACGGATGGCTTCAGTGGTTGTGATGAGTGTTCAGTGTGGGTTGGTGCGGGTCAGGAGTGAGTGACTGTCTGGGGAGTGCGAGACTGCGTGGCGGGTGACGAGGGTGTCTGGAGGGCGTCTGGCGTGTGCTTCAAGGGGCGGGGCGGCGTGGTGCTTGGCATGTGGGTCACGTCGACAGAATGATAGTGAGGGGCTGCACCGCCGGGCGCCGGACACCTACATGATCCACGCAGACACAACCTCGGTCCCGCTGTGACGGACATGTCGTTCGCACATCTGGCGTGCCTGAAGGGACGTGTGGGGCGGGGCGGTGGGATGAACCGGAGGTATCTTGTGGCGGGACACACTGGAGGGCGTGGCTGGCCGTGGCCCTTCTGACGTGGGTGAATGGGGCGTCGCTCTGGCTAGGTCAGTGCCCCGCCCCTCTCCGCGCTGGTTTAGGATCAAACCATTCACAAGAACCGCGGCGGAAGTGAGTTAGGATGGTTTAAGTTCTTTTTCATCTCAGCGGCAATGATAATAACTTGAGGATTTACGCATCAGTCTCTCAGCGTCTTTACGAGCTGGAGTGAGGGCAGGATAGGGGACGCCAGCGGTGCGGCAGGACGGGGCAGCGGGGTGCGGGGCTGGGTGTGGGCTGTGAGGAGGAGAATCAGTCCCTGGCGGGGAGGAACGGCGGCGTTCACCTGATCTGGCGGCCGCTGGAGGGAAGGTGTTACCGCAGACAGCTGTTCCTGTATCTGGCGGTGTGTGCGGCTGGTGTGTGGCCGTAACGCGAGCCCGGCAGCCGCTCATTCATGTCTGAACTGTGTACTATCGACTCCCTACTTGATGTACAGTACCTGCTTAGGCCGAACCCTGGCTAGGCCTACAGGAAATCAAGTGGCTTGTATCCCCAAAACTATAATAAACGATACAAAAGACGACAAAATACAAACAACAACCTTTACAATAAAAAATGATAATACTTAAATCCCACAATGCATAACAACATTTCTAATGAACCAAAACAAACATACTCATGAAAGGAAAAAAGAAAAGTACGTGGAGATGCTTGAGTAGACGAGAGAGAGGGAGGCAGCATGGGCGGCGGCGTGTGGGTGTGTGGGCGGGAACAAGAAGAGGTGTTGGCAGCGACTCTAAAACTGAGAATAAAAATGGAAGAATGGACTCGACAGCCGCGTGACTACCTGGTTCAGTGTGAGGCTGAGGGAGTGGCGGTGAAAGATGGAGGAGAGGAGGGAGAGGGGGAGAGGGGGAAGAGGAGAAAAGGAGACATGGATAGATGGATGCACGGAGGTAGGCGGGGAGGGGACGAAAGGAAGGGGAGAGAGAATTTATTGCTAGAGAGGCACTGACTGAATGTGGTGGTGGTGGTGGTGGTGGTGGTGGTGGTGAGAGAGAGAGAGAGAGAGAGAGACTAAGAGAGAGAGAGAGAGAGAGAGAGAGAGAGAGAGAGAGAGAGAGAGAGAGAGAGAGAGAGAGAGAGAGAGAGAGAGAGAGAGAGAGAGAGAGAGAGAGAGAGAGAGAGAGAGAGAGAGAGAGAGAGAGAGAGAGAGAGAGAGAGAGAGAGAGAGAGAGAGAGAGAGAGAGAGAGAGAGAGAGAGAGAGAGAGAGAGAGAGAGCAGGCTTTTCTTTGGCACTTGAGCACTAAGAGAATAAAGAAAAGAAAAAGAAAACAACAAAATGAAAGAAAAAAACGATAAAAAGAAAGGAGAAGGAAGACAAAGACGACAAGAAAATGAAGCCATAGACACATCCCAAACCAAATGTAAACGAAACAATACACTGATGCACGTAAGAGAAAAAAAAAAGAAAAGAAAAGAAAGAAAATAAAAGAAAAAAAAGAAAAAACGAAATAAATGGAAAACAACAATGAATAAAAAAGTCAACGATCTCTATAGAAAGGGACATAAGTAGTATAAGGAGGATCTAAGAAGCAACAGGTGTCCTCTATCCTCCTCTATCCTCCTCCTCCTCCTCCTCCTCCTCTTTCTATTCCTCCCTGTCGCCAAGTTACCTGCGATGCTAAGTCTCCGTAAGAGCGTCACAAACTAAGAGACTTTTCTGGCATCGAGGTTAGGTTAGGTTACGTTAGTCTTACACTGATAACAAGAGAGGTGGAGAGAGAATTAGAGAGAGAGGAAGAGAAGGAGAAAGAGAAAGAGAGTACAGGTGGTAAAAAAGAGTAGAATATTCCTTCTCTCTCTCTCTCTCTCTCTCTCTCTCTCTCTCTCTCTCTCTCTCTCTCTCTCTCTCTCTCTCTCTCTAATTCGTCTTCCTCTGTCTACATTATATACGTTCTGATCAATTGAATATTACTTGGTGATCAAGAAGAGGAGGAGAAAGAGGAGGAAGAGAAAGAAGAATTAGTAGAAGAGAAAAAAGGAAGAGGAGCAAGAAGAAGAAGGAGGAAGAGGAAAGACAATAGAGGAAAAAGAGAGACATGGGTGAAGGTTACAGTAGGTCAGTGTCACTAGATAGAAGAGAGAGAGAGAGAGAGAGAGAGAGAGAGAGAGAGAGAGAGAGAGAGAGAGAGAGAGAGAGAGAGAGAGGGACAGGAGGGAACACGAGATAAAGGCATGATTCTCTCCTAATGGTGCAGAAAAAAAACCCATATATCTCCCTCTCTATCTCTCTATACCTGTATCCCTCTGTATCTCTCTGAATCCCTGTATCTCCCCCCTGTATTTCTGTACCCCTGTGTATCCCTGTATCCTTCTGTATCTCTGTAGGCTTTGTGTCCCTCCCCAGTCTCCTCACACTACAGAAATTTTCGCCTTTAGGTAAAAACTAAATAATTTCACCTGAGGGAAGAGCCGTAAGTCCCCGAAACTCTTGATCGCTTGTTAGTAGGTTCTGATTCTCCTTGTATTGTAAGAAGTGAAGGTTAAGATGGCTTTCGATGTTTTTTTGTTGTTGTTATGAAGGAAAAGAGGGAAAGGAGGTGGATTGAAGAGAGAGAGAGAGAGAGAGAGAGAGAGAGAGAGAGAGAGAGAGAGAGAGAGAGAGAGAGAGGTGAACACATAAGGACAAGTGGGTTCATCCTCTTCCTCCAGGCGGGAATGTTAATCGTCCCTTAGGAGGGCAGTGGGCGGTCACACACACACACACACACACACACACACACACACACACACACACACCTATCATTTACTTTCCCTAAGATTCATTTTGCAGTTCCTCGCTTTTCGTCTCCTGTTTTCGCTACCGAGATAACGACAAAGAGAAGTGACAGCTAGACTATGATAGAACGAGAAGAATAATAGTAACAGGAGCTAAAGGCATTATATAGCTCCTAAGAGGCTGTATAGAAATTCAGATAGGACTGAAACACCCATGCTGGTTATATCAGTCTCTGGTGCTCCTAACGCTTCTAATAAAACTTGCATTCCCAACGAAAACAAGTCCCAAAATATTTTGTTAAATTAAATTGATATAAATGATATGAACGTATTATATATCAAGCAAAACAACATTACCAGAGTCACTTCTAGTCACTATCAAGGCTAAATCCTCACTGATCTCACAGGAAACACAGGAAAGCAGTTGAATGAGTAAAGACAAACATAAACAATATTATTACAGACATTTCTAGGCCCCAATAAATTTAGACTATCATAAAACTAACTAAAAATGCACCTGAAAGATCACAACATTTCTTAAGAACATAGAAAAAACTAAACTAACATTATGACACCCGTTTTTAGTCTCCAACAAGCTTTAAACCCTCATAAAACTAACTGAAAATGCATCTAAAAGTGTCCCCGTCTTCCTGAGCAGAGAGAACGGGTTTCGCGGCGCCCTTAGAAAATGGACACGAGCGGAGAGTGTCGGGAACAATTTTAACACCAAGGGGCGGGGCACACGGTGAGCTACAGACGAAAATAACCTAAGTTTTTCCCTGGTTAAGTGCATGGCCGCGTCTGTGGGGGAGGTGGGGAAGCAGGGTGACGTTGAGGGAAGCAAGCATCTGTGGTGGAGCGTCAGGTGAGGGGGAAATGTCTTCATATAAAGTAGTAAAGCTTCGTATTGAAATGATAACCAGTGCACATTATATACCGTTGATAAGTGGGTGGGAAATAAATGATTAATTAGTGTGTTAGAAGCTGCGCACCGACTGAGACTATATGGAATTGTAGACCGCGAGAAAATGAATAAGTAAATGATTGAAAGGATAAACAAGTAAATAATAAGAAAAAGAAGAAAGAACGGGGACATCAGAAGGAATATTGGCTTTCTTCACCACCCAACGGGAACTGAATACCACAAGAAGACAAATACTTAACGGGAAAACCTTCAGGAGAGAGGATCTGGAATAAAGGGAGCTAGCATGATTTTTGGCTAACTCTCTTAATCTTTTAGGAACTGGCAATGAAGTGGACCTTTCCTTTTTATTTTTTGTTGCCCTTGGCCAGCTTCCCCTATTGAAATAAATAAAATAAATAAAAAATAAATAACTGAAACTTGACCCGCTAAATTCTACTCTGTTCCACCCCGCCCCGCCCCACCCGACTCTCCTCGGTGGCTGTTGGGACGACATTAGCACACTCACCTGGGTCGTGCTTGTCCTGGATATGAAATACACGCTGCACCTCCTCAGGGCTCATGAACTGGTGGATCTGTGGAGGGACGAAGAGATGAGAGATTTAGTAACAGTGAAAGAATTACTACTACTATTTAATGCTTTGCCTGTCCCTTGGTTCACCTTTCCCTAATTATCAATCACTCTAAGGCTTGTTTTCCTTTTTTTTTTTTTTTTTAGCCACTTCCAATCTTAGAACCAGGATGAAACTGCAAGATGTATTCCTCTTTACCACTAATCTCCTTATAGATGCTTATAAAGAGTTCATGGATTGCTTCTGGTGCTAACTAATCATTTCGTGTCGTAGTGAAAGGGTTAAATATATTACAAGGATAAACAATATATAAATGATTGTTTTTCCTGTGTTTCCCTAAATGGCACAGGGAAAAGACTGCAGGAAACAAGAAAATGGTATGATATGGAAACGAAAAGTAAACAAATATCTACATAAACTCAAGGAGGTGGAAGTCATTGTGTGTGTGTGTGTGTGTGTGTGTGTGTGTGTGTGTGTGTGTGTGTGTGAACGCCCTTCTATGATGTTGTTTTTCCCTTACGGCGACTTCTTCTGCCCCTTGTGTGTGCGCTGCGCTGAAGGGCAGACGGAGGGAGGGAAGGAAAGAAGCAGGGAAGAGCGGGAAGTGGGGGAGGAAGGGAAGTAATGGACTAAGAAGAAGAGAGTCACACACTGATCACCACCCACTACTCTCCACCACTCCCACTCCCTCCCACACCTCTCCCACATACTACCCAGCATTCCTCCCTCACACTCCCACCGCAAGACTCCAGCCTTGTTCCCTCGCGGCGCCGTCAAGGGCCACTCACCCATGCTGCTCGAGGGACTCTCACACTCGCCCTTGACGTTCAAAATTTTACTGCGTGTCTCATTTTTATGCATACAAATGAATAGCGGCGACGACACGCGGAATGTTGGGAGAGGAGACGTGGGGAAGGTTGACTTGGTGACACTGACAGGGAAGAAAGCTGACTTGGTGACGAGAGCAATATGTAGTTCCTGTGTTGTTGATTAAGGGACGCCATTCAGTACCAGTGTTTGTTTTGATCAAAGTTTTTAGATCATCATTATTACACGCAGAAGGTGAATGAAGGATTTAATTGATAAATTTACAAATAAACAAATCAGAGGAGTAACAAAAAATTAAACATAAAAAAAATATGCTTTCAAAATACTAATTTACAGCATGAATAAACAAACAAGCGAATAAGCAAATGTAACAGCTAAATTGATTAATAAATGAGTAAATAACTTTAAAAAAGGAAGTAAGCTAGAAGAAATAAAACAACAAAGAAATTACAAAATGAATCAAGGAACCGAGGGAAGGGTTGAGTAATTCTGTTTAAAACTACATGTATTTTTTCTTTCTTTATCTAAACACATTTCTTTTTTTCATTCCCGCGGCTGTGGGAGGCTGGACGGTCGCCAAACAGTCCACACCTGCAGGAGGCTTCATTAAGGAGCGACGCCTCTTATCGCCACTAATGACAAGCTCCCTGCTGGTCCTGCCCCGCCAACACTCCTCCACGTGTTCATTAATGCAGGTGCCACTCGGCCGCTGCCCAAATCTATTCAGAAATCCTGGCATGCTCGTCGCGGTCTGTCAAACACCGCAACCTTTCCTCTGACACTCCTCCGTCCACGTAATGACATACTCTACCAACTTGTACCAATCCATCAGGGAGAAGCTGCCCTTGTCATGATACGTGCTGTTACCGTGAGCACTTCTCTCGGTATCCTACACACAGCTGTTATCCTTAACATTGTGACGCGCGAGAGACTGATGCTTCACGGTGTTTCTTCCTTGAGAATTACTTGGTTTTCTAGTATTCTTCCTGGTCATTATGTTGATATGTGTTATTATCTCCAGTGTTCTCCTCAAAGGGCAGAAAATGTTAAGGTAAAAGTTGCTTTACAGTTACTCTTTCCTTTTGAAAGCATATTTTTATTGTTTCTTATTATTATCGATACAAAACTTTATCATTCAAAATTCCCATAATGTGGAAGTGTCCCCATGGTAGTAATACATACTTTTAAGGAAGGCAGACTGAACAGCGACAGGTCATTTGTTTTCCTTGAGTTGTTTGGTTTTCACTACTCCAAACCACAAGACCGCACCACGGGACTCCTCACTAACGACAAGCACCGGAGATAAAAACAACACAGTGAAAGGAGTACTAAATTGTACAGGAAGACCGTTGCTCCCTAATTTCCTCCTTTCCGTCAAAAAGCAAGAAATAAAAGAAAAATACAGCTGACGTGGTTTTCTTTGACATCAGTAGTAATTATGGTCGTTACTCTCAGAGGGTCTCCTTAGGACTCCCCGCCGCCGTGGCCTGTAATTACCCTAAACACCTGCACGTGCCAATCTTTTGCTTCCTCCTTTCTTTTTCATTCCACCAGTAAAACACTTGACGAACGAACTGACTTTAATTTTTCATCATCAGGTTTATTCTTTTCATTTCCACACACACACACACACACACACACACACACACACACACACACACACACACACACACACACACACACACACACAGCCTGCCGCGAGGGTCAAGGGCGGCCACGTGTGACCAGCCCCCCTCAGGCCGACCCCGCCGCCCCCAGCCACCACAACCACCAACCAGGAAATCGCATCTCAAAAACAGACACACAGACTCACTTCCTCATTACAGTGTGTGTGTGTGTGTGTGTGTGTGTGTGTGTGTGTGTGTGTGTGTGTGTGTGTGTATAAACAACGTACACGCTTAATTATACTTGCACAGTCGACTTCTTACATTCGCAATTACAAGGAATACAAATTTTTTACTATCCTCATTTTTTTCATGTCTCCTAAAATTACTGAAGATAAAAATAATGAACGTTGTGTAAAGATGGAGTTACATGTGAAAAAAATAACTATACTCTATCTCTCTTTATAGCCACTAAGATACGTAATTTGAAACTTCAGTTAAAAAAAAAACAATAGCAAAAGACACATAAAAAAACATCGAAAGTCAAAAGACGAAGAAATTAATTACTGTGAAAAGAAAAAAATAAAAAAATGAAAAGGAAAAAGAGAAAATTAAAATATATGAAATGTAAACCTCTTCCCCAAACACACACACACACACACACACACACACACACACACACACACACACACACACACACGTACCACAAGTTCAAATAAATCAACAATAAAATTTCAGGAAGCTAATTGGAAGTGATTCATTAACGCAATAAATCCGAGGCGCCTCCTGTCGGCGTGACTGTCGGCAGCACGTTAGGCGGGGACTGTGTAATGCCGCAGCCCCTCCTGAGAAAAAGAAAGAGAGAGAGAGAGAGAGAGAGAGAGAGAGAGAGAGAGAGAGAGAGAGAGAGAGAGAGAGAGAGAGAGAGAGAGAGAGAGAGAGAGAGAGACGGGAAGAGGGGTGACATGTATGTAGAGAAGTAATGAACATGCGCGACGTAGGAAAATTTCTCTCTCTCTCTCTCTCTCTCTCTCTCTCTCTCTCTCTCTCTTTTGAGAAGCTGTCAGTCCATCCGATATGAAGACAATGATTTATAGGTATATGATGTGATGAAATATAATCATAGTGTGTGTGTGTGTGTGTGTGTGTGTGTGTGTGTGTGTGTGTGTGTGTGTGTGTATCCTTGGTGGTTTTTGCTGAAAGAAATGACCACACACACATACATACATACACACACAACACACACACACACACACACACACACACACACACACACACACACACACACACACACACACACACACATACACACATGGCCAATATTTCAGCTTCATTAAGAATATCCTTCAGCCTGCAATGGGCCGTAACAAGGAAGATGCAAGCACATATAATAAAAGAAATGTTTAATCGAAAGAAAATAATGACGCATAAGAAGAATCTCTCTCTCTCTCTCTCTCTCTCTCTCTCTACAAGCTAACATAGTATTTATATATACTTCTAACCAAACACACACTAATTCTCTTATATTTACAATCATTACATTCATTCAGTAAACAAATTAAATCTAAAAAAATCTCTCAGTCTTTTCTTCAAACATTCCCCAACCACCACCACCACCACCACCACCACAGTTCCCTCGCTGCATCCTACGAGCCCAGAGTCATCAGCCAGCGAGCCCCCGAGTGTCTCTGTAATTCCATCTCGTTCAGCGGGTCCGGCAACGCTATGATCACTCCCACACCGCCGTGACGTAAGAGGCAATTCATCCACAGACGTGAGCGTGGGGGTGTTGCATTTTGGTGTTGAATAGTAGTCATTTGGTGAAGTTTCTAGTGTTATTGTTATTGTTATTGTGTAGCTTGTGGAGTGTTAGTCTGTTAGTGTGTGTGTGTGTGTGTGTGTGTGTATGAGAAGACGTGGCTTAGACTTTCGAGCGATTGTTTTTGGTTGGAGGTGGGATAGTGTGGGTTTTTTTGGTTGTTTGGTGGTGTTTACTGTTGTGTTTGCTGTGTTTTGGTAGGTTTTCTGCTTTAAGCCGTTTTGAGTGCAAGATTGTTTCTATTCCAGCGATTGTTTTCTTTGGGATGGGTAGTTAGTGCTGTTTTGGGTTGGTAGTGGGTAGTGTGGTGGTGTTTGGTGGTGTTTACCGTTGTGTTTGCTGTGTTTTGATCAGTTTTCTCTGCCTTTAGTCGTTTTTAATGCGAGATTCATTCTAAACTCCAGGAATCTTCAAAGGAGATGTGTGTAGTAGTGGACGAGTGATTAGAGATTATTTCCAACTTTACCATTACCACAAATTTTCATCTTAAACTTGAAACAATCCTGCAGTTATGAGGGAAAGAAAACTAAACCTAGAACGACCTCTTTATTAATTAGAAAAGGCGTAAACACATGTATAATAGCAAAGAATGCCCAACTCGAGATACTTCTTCACGACAACCTTCAAATTAATCCCTTCACTACCATGACGCGTTTTTGTATTCATTCTGCTTACTGTTTGGTGATATTTATACAGCCTCAGAAACTCATGTGAGGGATTAAAATAGTGAAGACTGCTGCCATTAATCTTCTGACCTCCATAGACCCTTCCTAATGTAGTAAATAAAATGGTCTAATCGTACACAAATCTCAAGGTAAAAATGTGTTCCAGTATTGAAGGGGTTAAACTTAATATATACCCAATGGAAATCTAAATAAAACCAAACCTTTTATCGCGGTACTGAATGGGACGAGAATGACTGAACACCCTACATGGAGCTATACTGAGGAGACACTAACGCTAATTAATGAAGTTTAGCAAGCCGTCTCGTCACAGTCAGGCAGTGTGTGAGTGTAGAGGAAGGAGGAAGGAGGCAGAGTGTGAGGCCCCCCAGTAGAAAGTGTGTGTAGCTTGTGGAGTGTTAGTCTGTTAGTGTGTGTGTGTATGTATGTGTGTGTGTGTGTGTGTGTGTGTGTGTGTGTGTGTGTGTGTGTGTGTGTGTGTGTGTGTGTGCGTGTATGAGAAGACGTGGCTGTTGACCCCTTTTTTTCTGAATGAGCTTACGAAAGAGCAGGTCCTCCTCTTCTTCTTTCCTCCACCTCCTCCTTCTTCTCCTTCTCTCCCTCCTCTGCCCTCCTACACAGCCTACAGAAGAATGAAACCAAGGAACCTAGTCATTATACCAAACCTAGCCAACGGTATGCTGCTTGCAAGACCGAGAGCGAGAGCGAGAGAGAGAGAGAGAGAGAGAGAGAGGGGGTGGAAGTCAAGCGAGAAAAATGACTAAACTATTATGGGAAAGGAAAAGAGGAAGAAGTGGAGGGAAGGACACGAGGAAGGATAAAAGAAAGAGAAAGAGAGAGAGATACTGGGAAAAAGAATGCAGAGAGAGAGAGAGAGAGAGAGAGAGAGAGAGAGAGAGAGAGAGAGAGAGAGAGAGAGAGAGAGAGAGAGAGAGAGAGAGAGAGAGAGAGAGAGAGAGAATACAAAACCTTCACTAAACTAAACATTTATTTATCCATCCTTCTCTCTCTCTCTCTCTCTCTCTCTCTCTCTCTCTCTCTCTCTCTCTCTCTCTCTCTCTCTCTCTCTCTCTCTCTCTCTCTCTCTCTCTCTCTCTCTCTCTAAGGAAGAGGAAACAAGGAGTAACAGGCCAGTGTCAATATGTCCAAGCAGTCCCGGTGTGTCCTTGCAGAGCTCAAGAGGGGAAGGTTGAGGGGATCATATTTTGCAGAGCCACCCCGCGCAAGGCCAAGGAGAAGGAGGAAGAGGAGAAAATGGCGGAGCAGGAGGAGGAGGAGGAGGAGAAACAACATGAGGGTCAGTCTATGCATGTATCTCTTGTGTATATTTGCCACTCGTTTGTAAATTAAAAGATGGAGGACAAGAAGATGAAGAAGAAAGAAAAAAGGAAGAGGAAAAATAGAAAATGAAAAAAACTAAAGAGAAGGAAAGAAAAATAGATAGACACAGAAGACAACCATCTTTTGTGCTCATTTCCTGGTGTCCGTCAGTGAGTCGTTAGCATTCCCAATTCCCTTAATAAAAAAAAAAAGAGAGAAAAAAGAAGAAAAAGCAAAAAAGAGAAAGAAAAGAAAAGAAACTGAAAAAAGAGAAAGAAAAGGAAGAAAAAAGCAGAAAAACAGAAAAATCAAACACAACCCTTCTAACAAGACGAAAAGAATAAGCAAAAATAAAACAAAAAGTGAATTACAACCCCCATCACAACTTCCTGGCGACCCCAAACTCATATACATCCCTCCATTATCGCCTTTCAATACAGACACACACGATAAGCAACAGACTCACCTTCCCTTCCCCTCCCTCCCTTCCTTCCTTCCTTCCTCGAAATAATGAACAGTGCAGGAGTGTCAAATGAAAGCCTTTTAGCACACGGTCATCAGTAAGGAGTGTCCGTCTATCTGTCTGCCTGTCTGTCCTCGATTCCTCACCTTCAGTTAGAGAGAAGAGGTGAGAGGCAGAATGAGAAAGAGAAGGAAAGGGAGAGAGGGTAGGAATATAATAAAATAAGAAGCAGAACAGGAAAAAAAAAAAAAAGGAGAGGTGATGATAGGAATAAAAGAGAAAGGAGAGGTAACATTAGCGAGTCATAGGATTATTTTTTTTCTCAATCTGTTTATTTGTTTTTATTAAGGAGGAGGAGGAAGAAGAAGAAGAAGAAGAAGAAGGGGATGAGAAGGAAAAGGAAGAAGACAGTGACAAAAAAAAAAAAAATACAAGGATCACGTGGAAAAGGAGGCCGAGGACGAGGAGTCGAAGAAAGAAAACAGGAAATAAAAACGAAGAAAAAACAAAAAAAGAAGACAATAAAACTGAAGGAAATAGAAAAGGAAGAGAACCAAGACGACCAAAACGAAAGACCAATAACAACACGAAAATAAACATGAAGAAGAACCAGAGAGAGAGACGAGAGAGAGAGAGAGAGAGAGAGAGAGAGAGAGAGAGAGAGAGAGAGAGAGAGAGAGAGAGAGAGAGAGAGAGAGAGAGAGAGAGAGAGAGAGAGAGAGAGAGAGAGAGAGAGAGAGAGAGAGAGAGAGAGAGAGAGAGAGAGAGAGAGAGAGAGAGAAAGGAGCATCACGCGCATCAAGGTGACCAAAAAAAAAATCCTTTCCAATGATCGTATATTCTGGAGACGTAAGGCGAGGAGAGGCGAGGCAAGAGGCGCATCATGGCCCTCTAGCGGCGGGGAGGAGCATTACCGACAAGTGACTAGCGGGGAGATACGACACAAGACAAACAAACAAGGGGCTTTTCCGGGTGACGTGCAGAAGTGAGGAAAGGGAAGATGGGGAACGAGGAAGAGGTCGAGGAGGAAGTAAAGTAAAAAACAAATGGTGAATTGAAATGAGTGTTGATAAAAGGCTAGAAATAACAACATATGGAAGGATTGGCATGAACGGTGATGGAAGAACGAAATAAAGAGAATGAAACGAAATGAAGACAATGAAAATGGATATAGATAACAAGGTAGGAAGGAATAAGAAAGGATAAAACGAGGTAATAGGAACGAAAAGAGAAAAAAAGAGGAAGAGGAAGGAAAATGATATAATGAAGAAGAACACTTATTGAAAGTAGTAAACGTAAAAGGAGAGACGGAAAAGAATGAATATGCGAAGTAGTAAAGGAGGAAGTGATAAGAGGTTAAAAAAAAAAGGAAAGTGCTTGTGTTGAAATATAAATGTACAGAAGACAGACATGCAAATAGAAAGGAGACACGAAAACAGAAGGGAACATTGACAAAGACAAGAAGTAAAGGAAGAGACTCTGAACAAACTGAACGTAGTGTGAAAATTATTTAGAGAGAAAATATATAAACTGCGAAATATAATAGGAAGCGTGTATGAACTGAAGGAAAATCAACAGAACAAGCGGTTAAGGTGAAAATGAGATGACATGTAGAAAAAAAAAAGAAGAAAACTCGGTAATAAAAAAAGGTACAACTTAATTACTTTTGCACAATGAAAGGAGAAAGAGGAACCATCATAAGGAAAAAAAAAAGGTAAAGGAAGAAACCAAGAGAGGGGAAACGAAGATAGCGATTTAAAAGTAGGAAAAAAAGGAGAATCATGATGGAGGAAAGGGAAGAAAGTGGAAAAAAAGACAAAAAGCGATGAAAACAGAAAAAAAAGAACAAAAGGAAGTTACTGAAAAGAATAAGCCAAAGAAAAAAAAGGAGAATAAAGACAGTAAAAAAAATAAACGTGAAAACTAGAGAACAAAAAGAAACAGAGAAGAAAAAAAGCAGACTAATGAGAAGGAAACAAAACAAAAAAACAGGAAAAACGAAAGAAAAATATCAAAAGAAACCTAAAAAAGAAAAAGAAAAGTCGTGAGAGAAGGAAAAGAAAACGGAGAAAGAAAGTGAAAAGGGTCATGTACATGTATATGGAGGGGTGAAGGGAGCCGCAGGAGAGGTGAAGGGAAGTCGTGATGGCGAGATAGGGAGAGTCAGAACCTTCCTAAGCAGCAATAAAACAATATACGGAAGGAACGAACACGATGAAAGGTGAGACTAGGTGCGAGAAAATGCGAGAAATTACGAGACTTACTGGAAGAGAGCGTGGGTCAGTGAATAAGTGAGTGGGAGAGTGAGAGAGAGAGAGAGAATAAAACCGAGAGAACACGAATGGAGATAGAAAATTGAGCCGGTGAAAGGAAGAGAAGACAGAAAGACGCGTGAAGGAAAGGATGCACGAATGGAGAAGTAGGTAGATAGGTAGGCAGGTGTGTATGTGTGTGTGTGGGTGTGTGTGGGTGGGAGGAGGTGTGGGGTGAGTGGGTGGATTTGCGCACGTAAGTTTCCGGGTGCGTGAAGGGGTCAAGATTATAATTTTTTCTTCCTTCTGACGTGAGGGGTGGTGATGGGGGTGGTAGAAGCTGTGGTGGTGATAGGTGGTAGTGTGGGAGGAGGAAGGAGTTGTGGTGGGTGGGTGGGTGTGGGGGGGTGTGGAGGAAGAGGGGAAGTTGAACTCGTGGATGGAGTCTTAAAGTTTAACATGAGGCCAATGCTAAATGCTTATAAGATTTACATGAGGGGAAAAGACTAAAATTTAAAGAGAAAGCATCATCAGTCTGCCTGTGTGTGTGTGTGTGTGTGTGTGTGTGTGTGTGTGTGTGTGTGTGTGTGTGTGTGTGTGTGTGTGTGTGTGTGTGTGTGTGTGTGTGTGTGTGTGTGTGTGTGTGTGTGTGTGTGTGTGTGTGTGTGTGTGTGTGTGTGTGAAAATGATTGAGAGGGAGATAGAGAGAAAAGATGATATTTATTTTGAGAGAGAGAGAGAGAGAGAGAGAGAGAGAGAGAGAGAGAGAGAGAGAGAGAGAGAGAGAGAGAGAGAGAGAGAGAGAGAGAGAGAGAGAGAGAGAGAGAGAGAGAGAGAGAGAGAGAGAGAGAGAGAGAGAGAGAGAGAGAGAGAGAGAGAGAGAGAGAGAGAGAGAGAGAGAGAGAGAGAGAGAGAGAGAGAGAGAGAGAGAGAGAGAGAAAGTTTTGTCCTCCAACAGACAGAAGAGGAAAAAATGTACATTAGAGAAGAATAAAAATAAATGAATGAATGAAAGAAAGAAAGAAAGAAGAAGAAAGAAAGGTGGATAATGAAGGAGAACAGGTAAGATTTGTAAAATAAAGGTTGAAAGTTCTTATGGCATTCAAGGAGAAAGAGTTTAAAGGAGATAAAAAATGGAAGGAGAGGGGAGGATGCAATGAAGGAGAGGAAGGAGAAAGAATGAGAAAAGTAATTAAATAGAAGAAATAAAAGACGAGGACTGGAAGGAAATAAAGATAAAGGTGGTAGTGAGAGAGGAGGATGAGGGGAAGGGGATGATGAAGGTACTGGTAGGGAAGGGGAAGGAGAAGGGAGGGGATGGGATTGATGGTGGAATGTGATAATGACAGAGACAGAGAGATGGAAGTCAAGACGAAGGAGAGAAAACAGCATGATGACAAGGTGTGAACGTCTCTCTCTCTCTCTCTCTCTCTCTCTCTCTCTCTCTCTCTCTCTCTCTCTCTCTCTCTCTCTCTGTAGTAAGATGTAACCAGCAAACAATGACTCTGTACTTATCACTTCTCTCCCATCACTTTCCCTGTCATTCGAGTACCTTACTGACACAGCTTTTTATCTCCCTTTCGTTATCTTCACCCTTACCTTCCTTACTAACACGGCCTTTTATCTCCCTTTCGTTATCTCCACCCTTACCTTCCTGACTGACTGTGCTTTTTGTCTCCCTGTCGTTATCTCCACCCTTTGTACCTTCCAGCACTCGCAATCCCACCCACACCCCGTCCCTACACCTCTGCACCCCGCCCCTCTCTCCTCCCTATGTAGCTGTCGGGCGTGTGACTGGAAGCAAGCAATCAAACACCAAGCGGACAGGTGATAATGGGCAGGTGTGCTCACAAAGGTACTCGTTATGTGAATGAAGGTAATAACACGTTGGGTTGTCAGGTGCAGGCAGGATATGTAAAGAATAAAGATGATAATGATAATGGAATGAAAAATAACTTTATATTTAGGTATGTTTTTATGTGTTTGTTATTTTTGTTGTTGTAAAGGAAGTGTTTGTGTTATAATGAATGCTTTTGTTTGTTATTTGATCATGATTTTAACCTCTTCAATACTGGGACACATTTTTACTTTATTTTTGTGCACGATTATATCATTTTATTGACATTTGGAAGTGTCTAAGGAGGTCAGAAGATTTATGGTCACAGTCTTCACTCTTTTAATCCCCACATGAGTTTCTAAAGCTGCATAAAATCACCAAATAGTAATCAGAATGAATATGGAAACGCGTCATGGTACTGAAGGGGTTAAGAGTTAAATCATATTAACAAGAAAAATTCACATGTGAGTAATACCAAGGAGATTCTTTACTATTTAAGATTTTAGTTTCGTAGTAAAAAAAATAATAATACTTTTCCTCACTCGTAAAAAAAATCCTCCCATGTTAAACGACTCCTATGTCTACGTGCTAAATATTAATAGATGTTGCTCATACAATCAATTTCTAAAAATGATCGTAACCTTCCGGCACCACATCACCTGTCAATCATTCAACACTCAGTCCATCAATCACCAATCAATCAATCAATCACGTAAAGCATAGCCACGCACAGAAAGCATTAAAGTATTCAGGTATTAGTTTATCGAAGTATTAACCCCTTCAGCATTGGGACGGAATTGGTATGATTAGGCCATTTTATTGACATTAGAAAGAGTCTATGGAGGACAGAAGATTAATGGTCTAGAGTCTTAACTATTTTAACCTCACATAAGTTTCTGTAGCTGTATAAAATCACCAAGAATCACCAGAACGAATGTGAAAACGCGGCATGGTACTGGGGGTTAATCACGTAGCAGGAATAAGAACAGGAGAATGAGATGGAGGTTAACAGTATGCCCTCCAAAACAAATAATTTAGCAGGAACAGTTCAAATTTCAGGGAGACACACTAACACCCGCGGCCAGTAACTGTATGAAGTAGGTCATCTAATCATTTCCCTTCTGCAGGTTTGGTTTCTCCGCAAAAATTTAATGAAAATTGAAGCATATGACAGTGAAGGAAGATAAAAATAGAAACTGATGATAACAACACCTGAGCATCTCGAGTGAAACGAAAAGAAAGCCAACGCAATAATCTTAACGTGAAAAAAAGTGATGCAAAAAAATCATACGAATACTTGGAAACAAATATTAAAAAAAAAAAAAAAAAATAGAGAGAGACGAGAGTGAGAGAAAGAGAGAGTGAGAAATCGATGAAAGCTGCAGATTAAGAGCAACAGAAGAAAGTTAAAGAATAAGCCCATAAATAACATGATTCAAATACACGAATCTTAGACAGACACCACAATATTACCACAAAAAAAAAAAAAAAAAAAAAATGCGAGAAAACAAATCACACACTAACACAGAAATCATTGAAAGAAAACGGAACTTACTCTTGAAGGCAACGAAACAGTTCCTCAGGCAATCACAAAATGAGGACGGAAGAAAACGAACGCCAGAGAAAACGGGAAGAGTAAACACTTTCCAAAACTGAACACAGAGGCGAAAAAATCAGACTCGAGTTAGAGAGAGAGAGAGAGAGAGAGAGAGAGAGAGAGAGAGAGAGAGAGAGAGAGAGAGAGAGAGAGAGAGAGAGAGAGAGAGAGAGAGAGAGAGAAGCAAAGGAATGGGAGGGGCGATTGTGAGAGGATGGAAAGATGCTGGGGGTGAAAGGGAGGGGCAGAAAAGTGAGAGGGAGAGGCATGGGGAGTACTGAAAAGGGAGGGAGGAGGGCGAGGGTGAAAGGGAGAAGGAGAGGAGCGTTTATGGTTAAATCGTGAGAATTTTCGGGGGGAGGGAGAGGGGGGTTTTGAAAGATGCCTGGATGGGGTGGGTCCCGGCTCAAGGTTGTAGGTGAAGGAGGAGGAGGAGGAGGAGGAGGAGGAGGAAGAGGAGGAAGAGGAGGAGGGGAAGAAGGAAGAGAAAAGATAGATAGCTTTGTACAATTTCCTTATCTGTTTTCGACAATATTTTGTACACGCAATATATTGAAAGATTACACCACATAAGAACTGACGAAGAAGAAGGAGGAGCAGAAGAAGACAAGGAAGAAGAAGAAGAAGAAGAAGAAGGAGGAGAAAGGACGAACAAATTTAGACATTCTCCTCTCCTCTTGTATTTCCTTCACATGCCTTCCGAAATACTAAGGAACAGGAAGAGATGGAGGAGGAAAAGAAGAAAAGGAAAAAGAAAAAGGAAAAGAAGAAAAAAAACAAGAAAGAACAATGGTAAGCAAATTTATTCAATCTCTCCTTATCATATATTATCGCCAATATCTTTATAAAACACTAACTTTTTTCTTTATTACATTTCCTAAAACGCTTATAAGGAGGAATTGCTTTATGCTCGTTTTTTAAGGAGGAGAAACTAAAGGAAGAGAAAATGTGAGGAAAAAGCGAGGGAAATCAACCAGGCAGAGCAAAAGGAGAAGAATGGAGTTAAAAAAGTGACAGTAAGGAGGGGAAAATACAAGAGGAGGAGGAGGAGGAGGAGGAGGAGAATAAGGAGGAAGGTAAAGACTAAGTGAGAGGAAAAACAAAAGAAAATCAACCAAGAAGTGACATTAAAGAGGGAGGAAATAGAAGAGGAGTAGAAGGAAGAAGAAGAAGAAGAAGAAGAAGAAGAAGAAGAAGAAGAAGAAGAAGAAGAAGAAGAAGAAGAAGAAGAAGAAGAAGAAGAAGAAGAAGAAAAGAAAAGAGAAGAGGAGGAGGAGGAGGAGGAGAAAAGTGAAGACAAAGTGTGATGAAAGAGTTGACGAGAAGAAAAAACAAGGAAAAATTTAAGTGTTGCAGAGAAAGGAAAGGAAAGGAAAGAAGAGAATCAAGTTGTAAAAGCGAAAGAAATAGCAAGCAAGATTAAAGATAGAGGAGGAGGAGGAGGAGGAGGAGGAGGAGGAGGAGGAGGAGGAGGAGGAGGAGGAGGAGGAGGAGGAGGAGGAGGAGGAGGAGGAGGAGGAGGAGAAGGAGAAGAGGGAGGAGGAGTAGCAAGGTGAAGAGGAGGTGTGGGAAAGAATTAACGAGAATAAAGCACAGTGTGAAGGAGAAGGAGATGAAAAGAAAGACATATTTAGACGAAAAGAAAAAAGAAAGTGAGGAAGGAGGAAGAGGAAAAACTGATAAGGAAAAACGAATAAGGAAAAATAGCAATGTGTAAACAGACTAAAACTGAGAAAAGAAAGGAAAAAAGAACTTAATTGATTTGCAGAGAGAGAGAGAGAGAGAGAGAGAGAGAGAGAGAGAGAGAGAGAGAGAGAGAGAGAGAGAAACCATAGTGAAACCGAACACACACAATAAAAAAATATGAACATAAGAGAATAACTCTCACAATCTTGTTAAGGAATGATGAATGGTGAGAAGACAGTGATGGTGGTGGTGAAGGCAGCGATGGTGGTGGTGAAGATAACGATGGTGGATGGTGAAGGTAGCAATGGTGGTGACGCCGGTGATGATGGTGTTAGTACTGTCACTCCTCGCTTTAAAACAGTGACGGCTACAACTTATATAGACTAAAACAACTCGCTTTACGTACAACTACTGCTCTCTCTCTCTCTCTCTCTCTCTCTCTCTCTCTCTCTCTCTCTCACGCAACTCGCTACACCAGTTTTTACAGCGCGCCGTTTCCAGTACTCGTAATAAAGCCACTATTCCTTATGTCCGCGGCGCTGTGCCACTCAGGAAGCCCAGTGATACGAGAAGTGGAGCCAGATGACCACGAATGATGAAGTGAAGGCTTGTTTTGTGCCTTGCGTGTCGCTACAACAATGGGAGACGGGGAGAAGGAGGAGCAGGGCATCTGGAGGAGTGTTGGGGGTGTCTAGGAGTGTTGGGAGAGTTTGGGGTGGTTCTTGTTTTGTCCCTTGCTTGTGTTTGGGGTCTCCAGGTCCTTCTGGGGCTTAAAGGCACGCTTGATTAATGGTGTTACTTGTGGAGGGACGAGAAGGAGTGAGGAAAATGAGGAAAGGAATTGAAGAGTGAAGATAAATGCGAGGGGTAAAGGAGATGAAGGGTGAATGAGAGTGGAGTGAGGGAGAGGGATAAGGTATGAAGGAGTGAGGTGAAGAATGAGGTGATGAGGTGATGAGTGAAAAAGAGTGGAAGTAGAAGGATAAAAAAATAAATGAGAAAGGAAAAACGATGAGTGAGGCAGAAGGTTGAGAATAAAGGAGGGGAGAGAAGGACAGAACGATCACTAACAGAAGGGATAAGGAGAAGAGAGGAGGGAGGGAGGGGGACGCTCAGCTGATGTGGCGAAGTATACCCCACTCCACCCTTCCCTCCCTTCATTCTCACTCTCTTGGCAACACTCTCCCAGGTAAATTGGTCTCTCCTTAAGGTCATGCCGCTCCCATTACTCTCCCTGACTTGGCAGCGGCGTTGTCCTCTCACCATTGACTCGCTTCATTAGGCTGCAGGTGAGAGGCGGGTAGTGGCGTTCAGGTAAACAATACACAAGGCCAAAGATGCGAAGTGGGTGTGTTGGTCACGGCCGCGTCACCCTCCGCACCACCCAGCACCCATACCCGCCCTTACTGCTGTCCTTTGTATTGTTGTGTGAGTTTCTTGTATCTACCTGGCAACTTGGAGGGTATGGTAAGGTAAAGTAAGGTAAGGCCAGGTGAGGTGAGGTGAGGTAAGGTAAGGTAAGGTGAAGTGAGGTGAGGTAAGGTAAGCTAAGGTTAGATAAAGTAAGGTAAAGCAAGGTAAGGTAAGGTGAGGTAAGGTCGGGTAAAGAGAAGTAAGGTAAGATAATGTGAGGTAAGGAAAGGTAAGGTATGATAAGCTCGTTGAAGGATGGGGATGAACTAGAGTGTTCGCTGATACGAGGTTTGGTTTATCCTTGGGGAGTGACTGGTGTACAGCAGAGTGATAGATAGAGAGTTACATAAGTTTGTTGACCATAGGACAGTAGGGAGCTTAATCATATGCTGCTAGTTTTTTTCCTTTCATCTTTTTGTGGCCTTGCTTAGCGTCCTACACACGTGAAGTGAACAAACACCTCCGAGGAAAACAATGGCAACAAAATATGTGATGCTCTGATATAAAAATAAGTAGAAAACATGAAACAAAATAAACTAAACAAAGTAAAGGCAGTATTAACTCAATGGGTGACAAGTATGCCCGTCAACACAGCACAGGCAGCACAACACAACACATAAGAGTCTGTATAGGCGAGCAGCAACACTTGTAAGCCAAAGTCAAGTCAGGTGCATGAAAGTGAAGGCACGGAGGTGATTCCCTCATGAAAGCGAGTGACAGGCAGTGATCGGGGCAGGTTTTGCAGGAACCTCTGTTTGATGACGACAGGTGAGGCGGGTTGGTCACAGTCATCACCATGTGACTGAAGGCTGGCGAGGTGCAGGTCGAGCTGAGCTGATCGCCTACACCAGCTGGCGGGTGTGGGCGCGGCCTGGCGAGGGTGACTGACTCGTTGATGTCGCGCTGCCCAAGTATGACAGAAAAAAATACGAATGAAAATAAATCAAGACCGTGAAGTGTCAGAATCGCAAGAAGTGGATGAGTCAAACATATTCAGAGCCTTCCGTCACATTTGCCGTCCTCTTTGGTGCGTCTATAGTGTTTGTTTGGCAGTGAAGTCATACTGAAGTCATCCAGGCGAGCATCATCACGCATCATAATTTTTTGTGCATGGTGGAAGCACAGCAGCGCCATCAACCTGCCTGGTGCCGCGGCTCCACAGGTAGGCAGGCGAGAGGGACTCATGAGTTTTTGTGGAGCAAGAGTCAGAACTCAAAGGGGGTTCCCCGTCCAGGGTGGGGCGTGAGGGTGTGGCAAAAACTTGGATGGTGGACACGGTTTTCCTTCCTAGTCACATGCGCCCTCGCCACGCCCAGCCCGCGCCGCCACAATGCAGTGTCGAGGGAGGGAGCGTCACGATGAACAAACAGTCTTCTTGTATTCAAAACACTAACAAATCTTTAAGGAACTTGTGGTTCATTAGACAGGTAATCTCCCATAAACTAGCGGCTGTCTGCCACCTGATCCCGCACTCAATGTCAGTGTTTGTGGTGGTTCTCTGGACACCCACACTAACATTCCCAAATGGTCATCTTCAAGCTGTCCTCTTCCTTCGCTCCGGCAGCTCACCGCCTCTGCCTCGCTGTCCCCAATGCTCGCCTTAACCTTGGATCACCACGATTCGGGGTGTGATCCAGGACTCCCCCTTCCCTGGTAGGCTGCCACGCTCAGCTGCTCCGTCACCATAACACCAGTAGCTGCTGACCCTTTCCTCCCTCTCTGCTCTTCCTCCTCTCCCCGCTGCTCCTTCTTGTCACTGGTATGCATTAGGCAACATAATCGCAGCGTAAATATTTCAAGCATTGGCCATAAATGGAAAGAGAGAACGAGAAAGGAAAAAAATCAAGTGGGTCTCGCGTGCCTCGCCGCTGGACAAGATAAAGAAACAAGTTACACTCGCCGCAGGTTGTTTGTGTGCGATAACCAGGAGCACAACACACCGCCCCGCGACCCACAGGGGAAGGGAACCCGTACCTGGTGGAAAGCTTTCGTTTTAGGGTCAGTCTATCGGCGGGTGGTGTTGGAATGGACGAGGAGGGCGTGGAGATCAGTAGAGAGTGAGCAGAAAGGGGGTCGCCACCTGCTGTCAGGCGTGCTTTTAGGGGATTTGCTATCTCTCTGAGTTATAAAACCTTAATCATGAAACTCTCATAATGTTAAAACCCGTGACTGATGATTTCCATTAACTTAACACAGCGTAGCACGGATGACAAGGAGCCGATGGAAGCAACAATGAAGTGTTACGCGTGCAGGCAGTCATGAAACGTTTTATCAGTCACGTGGTAATCAGCTGAGGAGCACCAGAGAGCGGGGGAGGGAGGGTAGCCCACGGCGGTCTTGGCCTGGGCCTGGCGGTGTCTGAGGGATGGACTGACCTTCGCTGTGAGGTAGGCGGTGGTTAGATGTCTCTGGTGTGTTGCTAGGTAGCGAGGTAGGCACCTCCTCCCCTCTAATCCTCAAGTTTCTCGCTCTAATATCTTTTTCTACTATTAATTTTTCTTCTCCACATTCATTATCCTCTCTCTGTCTCTCTATAACTGCCTTTCCTTCTCATTCTTCTCTCTCACTCATTTTATCCTTTCTTCTTCTATTTCACTTTGTTCTCATTATTTGCACAGTACGAGAGAGAGAGAGAGAGAGAGAGAGAGAGAGAGAGAGAGAGAGAGAGAGAGAGAGAGAGAGAGAGAGAGAGAGAGAGAGAGAGAGAGAGAGAGAGAGAGAGAGAGAGAGAGAGAGAGAGAGAGAGAGAGAGAGAGAGAGAGAGAGAGAGAGAGAATATGAAGGTGTCCTGTGAGAGAATACTGTCCTTTGTAACGCTTCAGAAAAAATAATAGCGAATCAGGTTTGTGACGCTGTACCTCAAGGACGCCCCGCTGGTAGGAGGAGGAGGAGGAGGAGGAGGAGGAGGAGGAAGAGGAGAAGGAGGATCACCAACTATAATTCAACCAAACTTTTGAATGAATGCACGTCCTCTCGCTCCCACATACACGCAAGCCATATTCTCCCCTCTCCTCCCCGGCTGATGGATGCCTGACAGCCGACTCTAACGCGAAAATAGGCAGCTTCATTGTGCGTGGTCGGCCGCGAGTAGGTGGCCCATTGAGCAGCGCTGGCCGGGGCGTGGCGGGGTCAAGACACCACGAGAACATTAACATTTTCCGCGAACTTCGTAAAGCAAGTGTCGCGAACCAGACCTGTTTGTTTGAGGGTGCGGCGTCTGAGGAGGAGGAGGAAGACGAGGAGACGGGGGCATAAGGAGGGTAAGGAGAAGAATGAGAGGAGGCAAAGGAGAAGGCAGGGGATAAAGAGGTAAGAGTGGAGTGCATTAGAAGGTCAGAATGTGAATGAGTGAGTTTAAGTTCATTGACGAGGAGGAGGAGGAGGAGAACCAGACAAAGAATAGAACTTTTGGAAGCTAAAACAGAAGGCAAGGAACAGGACGGGTAAAAGTGTAGGAGGGAGAGTTCATTGAGGAGGAGGAGGAGGAGGTGGTGGAAGAGCAGGGTGGAGGGGTGGAGACGAGTGAATGTGGGGCAGTGTACACAGGAGGGCAGAGTGACCGGCCGCTCGAGCAACACAGGTGAGGAATGGGAGCACATCAAGTTTTGTGGGTACGAGTTTGGGTGTCTCGTGCCGGGATGAGATGCGGGAAATGGAGACAGTAAAGAAAGGAAGAAATTGCACTGTCACGATACAAGAGCAGGGGAGAAAGCACCAACCCTAACACACACACACACACACACACACACACACACACACACACACACACACACACACACAGATACATGTAGTGTGAGCAATAAAAAAAAAAATGTGGCCACTTTCTCTCCTCCAGATGCATCCTTGCGGCACACGATCTCTCTCTCTCTCTCTCTCTCTCTCTCTCTCTCTCTGGTAAAGTGAAGTAAAGGCTGAAGAGAGAGAAAAAGATGAGTGACTACTGACGAAGGAAGAAAGGTTAATAAAAACAAAATGTATAGAAAACAGGAAGCGTCGAGGTGTTACGGGAAAGAAATCGCGGTGTTTGTCTGAGTGACGAAGGGAAAAGGCTGCGGCGGTGGAAATGGGAACACGAAAAAGGAGATCCGCAAAGAGGTGTTGGTTCAGGTGATGGGAAGAAAGAGGAGAAAAGATTACCCGAAATGTTAGTAGGATTTTGGTGAGAGAGAGAGAGAGAGAGAGAGAGAGAGAGAGAGAGAGAGAGAGAGAGAGAGAGAGAGAGAGAGAGAGAGAGAGAGAGAGAGAGAGAGAGAGAGAGAGAGAGAGAGAGAGAGAGAGGAAAAGAAAAATCATGATACAGTGAGAGAAAGACAAAGAAAACGGAGAGGAAGTTTATAAAGAGCAGAAGGGAATGGGAAGAGAAAGAGAGAGAGAGAGAGTGAATGGAGAAAGAAGGAAAAGATCTGAACAAAGATGCTGCTTAGAATAAATAAGTGAGAGGAATGGAGTGAGAGGGAAAGGAGCAGAAGGGAAGGTTAGGAAGAGTTTGTGAGAGAGAGAGAGAGAGAGAGAGAGAGAGAGAGAGAGAGAGAGAGAGAGAGAGAGAGAGAGAGAGAGAGAGAGAGAGAGAGAGAGAGAGAGAGAGAGAGAGAGAGAGAGAGAGAGAGAGAGAGAGAGAGAGAGAGAGAGAGAGAGAGAGAGAGAGAGAGAGAGAGAGAGAGAGAGAGAGAGAGATAAGACTTTGTTGTTGCCACACTTCAACCGCATGGAAAGTGAGGTTGGAGGTTTTCTTAATAAGCACATAAACACTTGAGGAGACGAAGGAAGAGTAGCACTGTGTTGTGTTGTGTTGTGACTAGTCAGGGCTTTACTCCTCACCTCTCTCTCTCTCTCTCTCTCTCTCTCTCTCTCTCTGACAAGCCTCATAAGGACCAACAGGTGAGGATGTTTGTTTTTCTTTTATGTTCTTCATTGTTTCCTTATCTATTTTCTAAAGGTAATCCATCTCTATCCCTCTCTTATTTTTGTCCTCTGTCTTCCTCTCACCTCACCCCGTCTCCCTTTTCCTTCCCTTCACAGACCACTTCTTCTCCATCAGATGATATTTGTTTTTCCTTTGTATTCCTTACTGACTCCTTCTCTTCCTTCTACTTTATTTTCCTATTCGTTTTCCATATTTTCTTATTCATCCGTTATTCTTTCTATCCTATCTTTCTCATCCTCTTCCTTTCATCCTTTTCCCTTCTTCTTTATCTCCCTTTACTCTTCCTACCCATCTTTTCTCCTCTTACCTTATTTTCCTATTCATTCCCTTTTCTTCCTATTCCATCCTTTAATTTCCTCTAACTTTACCCTTTTACCTCCTCCTCTTCCTTTATCTCCCTTTACTCTCTCTCTCTCTCTCTCTCTCCAGCTTTTCTCTACTCTTACCTTACTTTCCTATACATCCCTTTTCTTCCTATCCCATCCTTCTCTTCCTCTAATCCACCTTTCCTCCATGATCTTCCTTTACTCTCTCTCTACCCAACTTTTCTCTACTCTTGTCTTCCTCCTCTTCTCCCCTCCGGCAGCACACTCCCTCGCAAACAGATACGGTGATAAACAGGCAGGCAGAAACAAAGAATACACTCTTACAAACATCGTGTCACTGTTTGCTTCTGACCCAAACAAACACGTGACTCGGTGTTTGCGAAGGAAGGAAGGCAAACAACAAACACAGACAAGGAAGGAGGTTTAGCATGCTCATTTTCGCTGGAATTCGTGAAAAAGGAGAAAAAAAAAGGAAATAAGAAAAAGTGGACAAATTTTTTCATGGAAACGAGAGAGAGAGAGAGAGAGAGAGAGAGAGAGAGAGAGAGAGAGAGAGAGAGAGAGAGAGAGAGAGAGAGAGTAATATCTCTCTCTCTCTCTCTCTCTCTCTCTCTCTCTCTCTCTCTCTCTCTCTCCCCCACCTTGGCCCTCATTAGTGTGCGTTCCAAGTAAGTTGGCGGAGAGGACACGAGTAGCGGGACACTGGAAGGGAAGTGCGTGGCCTTGAACTTTGCTTGTTAAATAATTGTCTCCCAGATGTCGCTGCCACTGGGAAACTGCGGGACGAGGTGGGATATGTGGGGAGTGACGAACTGTTTGGCTTTTTCTCCTCCATTTCCTTTTTCTTCTTTCCTATTTCTTTTCTTTTTTCTTAATTTAGTTTCCTTTTTTCCATTCCCTTCTTGCTCCATCGTATCCTTAAACTACCGGAGAGAATTCAGCATTATGTGTGTTTTTTTTATATGTTTTATTCCTTCCTCTTCCGTCTCTTTCTTTAGTTATGGTGGTGGTGGTGGTGGTGGTCGTAATGGTGCTACTACTACTACAACAACAAGTACTACTACTTCTACTACTACTACTACTACTATTATTACTACTACTATTACTACTATTACTACTACTTCTAAAACTATTACTACTACTTTTTTATTCTTCTATTACAGTGTCCATTTCTCTATTCCTACTTATAATTCAGCTCTACACACACACACACACACACACACACACACACACACACACACACACACACACACACACACACACACACATACACACACATACACCAAGACAACAGCTGATTAATGGTGCCTTCTCTTACACGGACGTTTATGGCACTCAAAATTAATATTACCCAACCTTTCACTGTTGTAGGCGAGGAGTTTTACGGCAGAAGCGCCTGAAGGAGGAGGAGGAGGAGGAGGAGGAGGAGGAGAAGGAGGAGGAGGAGGAGGAGGAGGAGGAGGAGGAGGAGGAGGAGGGAGTCTATTATGTGTACGTAGGGTGCGGTACTAGAAGGCTGCAAGTGTGTGTGTGTGTGTGTGTGTGTGTGTGTGTGTGTGTGTGTGTGTGTGTGTGTGTGTGTGTGTGTGTGTGTGTGAGGGTCATAGGGAGGATGATGAGAAGTGTGTAAGTAATTTTGTAAGGATGGTACTGCAATTTTTTTTCATTTATTTATTTATTTTGTTGTTGTTAGTGGTGGTGGTAATGTTGTTATTGTTGTTGTTGTTGTTTTTATTATTATCATAACTATTGTTCACTTTATCCTTATCTTTTTTTTTCACCTTCCTCCTTTTCAGTCTATTTTCTGTTTATCAAATATCATTTCCTTTCTTTCTCCCTTTCTTTTCCTCTTCCTCTATTTTCCCTCTCTTTCTTCATCTTGCTTCACAAAAATATACCTTCAATTTCTTTAACTTTTCTTTTCCTTTCTCTCCTTCCTCTTCATCTTGTTAACCCCTTAATTCCTTTACACGTCTCCTTACTCCTGTCCTTCTACTCCCCCTCCTCTTTCTAGCAGTCCTGTTATCCTCAGCCTCGTTATGCAAGGTGGCACCGCAGGACGTGACGGAGACAGGGACATGTAATTCAGGATGACGAAGGCACAGGTGGCGTACAAATGCAGGTATTGTTACGTTACGAGGAGACGCCCCGGGAGAGGTGACGGGCACAACCTTCACTCCTTACTCCCTCTTCCCCTCCACCACCACCTCCACCACCACCATCCTGTCGTCCACACCTCAATTAATCCTGAGGTCGTGCTAAGGAACTGCTACCTCCTGCTTCCCCTCTTCTTCTTCTTCTCCTTCCTCCTATGCCTCCCTCTGACGTGGAGAAATTTATATCCCAGGTGAGTCTTCAACGTTAATGAAAAGCCTCGTGTTCACATTAGACCTCACAGAAACTTGCCAAGCCTTCCGTCATTCCGGCTTAGAGGAGGAGGAGGAGGAGGAGGAGGAGGAGAAAAAAAACGTAGGAATATGACAAAAACAAGTAAATAAATGTCTATTGTTTTAATATATGTGTTTTCGTGGTGGAGAGTGAGAGTGAAGACAGGACAAGACGTGAAGGGTAAGAACAGGATGAAGAGGAAGAGGAGAAGGAGGAGAAAGAGAAGAAAAAGAAAAGAAAAAGAGGAGGAGGAGGAGGAGGAGGAGGATGTAATAGTAAACAAAAAAAGATGATGAACAAAACGAAATACAAACAAAACACTTATAAAAAAATAAATACCAACCCATAAAGATGCAATACATAAACACCTAACACTGCACAACAACATCTTTACCCTCCATTACACAACTCAATCACGTGTAGGTGGTGTGGTGGGAGCTACGGCAACACATCTCTTTTGTCCTCTTGTATGTACCGAACAGAGTCGCCTTGACACCTTCCCTCGCCAGGTATTTGCCGCCGCGCTAAACACACCAAGGCCGGGCGAGGCACACCAGTAGGGGGGAGGGGAAGCGGGATGGAGGGATGGGTTAAGGGAAGGGAGGTAAGGGTGGAAGAGAGGAGGGAAGGAGGAAGGTGAATTGGCGTGTAGGATAGGCATGTAGGATAAAAAGAATGCCAAGACACGGGGCAAAGGAAGAAGGATGTGGGTGTATCTCCTGCTGTGGTGGTGGTGGTAAATGGTGGTGAGTGGCTCCCCTCTGTGCGTTCCTCTGAGGTGATGGTGTTCCGGGCAGAGGTGTTAGGAAGAGTTAAAGCAATGTCTGTCTTTTCTTAGTTAACACAGAGCACACAACTTTGTTTTAATTTTCTTCATGTTTATATCATTTAAACAAGCGTCGTGAAAATTCATGTTTGTAGGAAAAAAAAATATTTTGTCAGTGTTATCCGGGCTGCTTCATAGGAGTCACCTCCGGAGAGGGAGGATACACTGCCGCAGTGATGGTAAAGTGGTGATGTACTGTCAGGGACTAGCGCACGCGCGCCGCACACACACACACACACACACACACACACACACACACACACAACAAGAGAAGCATCACCAAGCATCTCCAGCCATGCGCTGCTGTGTAGCACAGATTGGTGAGGGCAGCTCTCTCGCAGCAACCCTGTACAAGCATTGAGGTATACACGGGGCACGCTCACTCCTCGCAGACCAGCGAATACCACTGACTGAGATAACCTCGGTGGTATTCATAACAGCCGTGACCCCGCTGACAGGCGGCCCGCCCCCGCCATACAGCTACGGACAGGCTGAGCAAGGCCACGCGGCTCCCACCGCCACCACGCTGATATGATAATCACGACCAAAGAAAAAAAACCATTTGTTAACCACAATGCATATTCGTGTTCCGGTATTTGGAGAGAGCCTGGGCGCCCTTCCCCCCTCCAGGCAGACCTAGCGGGCGGGGGCGGGTTATTGCCGAGGGACCTCCCCACCCACCCCCCTTTGAGTCACGGCCTCACCAGCCAAACACCATTACGTCTCCACGTGTGGCTGCCAATGAAACAAAGAGTAAGATCCTGTCTTGCCAAAAATTTTTGTGACCTCGCAGCGCAAGGACGGTCTCACCTGCTTCCAGCTGCGCCTCAGGGAGGAAGAGGAGGAGGAGGAGGAGGAGGAAGAGGAGGGGACAGTCCCGTTCGGAAAGGATACTTGATGATGATTTAAAAAAAAAAAAAGATGACTCGTTATGACGCCCTCAAGGTCTGAGGAGCGAACACGTAATGAGTCTTGGCGTAAAATTACTCAGCTTACATCAGTGTGCAGCGTTCCACATTTGCTGCAACAACCACAGTCAAGTAATGAGTTGACGTGTTGCTCACCCGAGCAGTCAAGAACACTGCATCTCTGGGTTTAATTTGATGACATTCTCTGTGAACAACATTCTATTAAGGAGAGGAATGAGACAAACAGCATGACCCTCGTCCTCTGAGGCTGCCGAAACATGCTGAGTAGACACGAGTGTGCTCACACGTCACCACGCAGAGGAAACAACGTCCAGCCAACGCGCCTCAGCACAAGCGTTAGAAATACCCACATCTTCTTGCACAATGGCAGAAAGAATAATAATAAACTTTAGAGACCAGAAGCGTGGAGGTGGAGGGAGAGAGAGAGAGAGTGGGATTACGCTGGGAGGGCTGAGGACTGGTGGCGGGAGAGGAGATCTTGACCAGCAGGGGAGGCACTGAGGCAGATAAGGGGACGACACGCGTGGCTAGGCAGTAAGACGTGACTGTGTCAAGACTACTTAAGCAGCGAAGTGATGACGCCTCAGGGAGCTGCTGGAGCCACTCTGGTGATGACAGGGGGAGGGAGACGCTCGGTAATGATTGGCGACCGCTTCTCGGAGCACAGCAAGAAAAACACAGAAATTATGAGGTGTGAAGATGTGAAACTTCACGCTAATGCATACAACATTTCACAATTATTCACCAAGGACTCTGCACACACACACACACACACACACACACACACACACACACACACACACACACACACACACACACACACACACACACACACACACACACACACACACACACACACACACACACACACACACACACACACACACACACACACACACACATTGACCAAAACAACCAAGGCCTTCCCCGCATCGCTGCCGCCAAAATCAACATCATGCCTACTGAAGCCTTCCCCCGCTTCCCTAACACGTGCTGCGCCGCGGCTCATCACAGACTCGCAGCGCGGAGGAAGCAAACAAAACGAGAAACGGTATGCTGATCCTTGAAGATGCTGCGGGGAGATGAGGGACTGAAACCTATAAAAAAACCACTCTTCAGAGTAACCCAGAGTCATCTGTAAACATAATAACAATGCAACTCATGGCAATCAAGCACTGGAACACCTGCCCTACCTGTCAACTCCAAGGTACGCAAGATTCACCGTCAGAAAAGGTGAAGCCTCCATGACTCCCTGTATACGTGTACCTGTGGCAAGGTATTCCCCATAGCGGGTCTTAAGTGGGACTTGCAGCTTCTTAATTGCGTGGTATTGTTCCAGGGACATTCACTCCAGCCCGGGGAGACTGACATGCGCCACACGGCCGGCACGGAGGAACAAGGCACGGTAATCTTTCCTCTTTGTGCGACGCTGCGATTGATGAGCCTCGACTGCAGGTGTTTCGTGGTGGTGGTGGTGATGGTGGTGGTGGTGCTGGTGGTGGTGATAGTTGTGGTGTACCTTTCCTCTTTTACATTCACCTTTATATTCTGCAGGTATTCTGTGGTTACCTGAGCGGAAAACTACTCTTAATGACAATTATTTCATTTTTTTCTCAGTAATCAAAGAGTTAAGTTTTTTTTGTTCATATACATTTCATAGTTTTAGTTTTGCTTAGTTTCTTTTTAGATTTGTTTTTCATATTTCTTTGTGAGGTTGTGGTTCATAAAGGTATTTGTGTGTATTGGTTTCATTGGAGTTGTTGATGTTGCGTTATTATTGATGTGGTGTTGAGTATTGTTGTGGGCGTGAGGGCAGTAGCATCAACAGCAGCAGCCTCAGCCGTGGGTGTCATAACGTTCCGGAGAAAGGAGAGCACACACACACGCCTCTCGCTAGAAAGTAGAATAGAAATGATGCTTATGACCTGCTGACCGGTGTGTGTGTGTGTGTGTGTGTGTGTGTGTGTGTGTGTGTGTGTGTGTGTGTGTGTGTGTGTGTGTGTGTGTGTGTGTGTGTGTGTGTGTGTGTGTGTGTGTGTGTGTGTGTGTATCAACATCTCATCAGACACACACACACACACACACACACACACACACACACACACACACACACACACACACACACACACGAAACAACAATATATCTTTTCTCTTCTTCCTTCTTT
>NC_059304.1:8469943-8472443 GCF_017591435.1 Portunus trituberculatus | reverse complement strand
GGTGTGGTAAGCTAAGGGAGTGTTGCAGGCGTCTCTCTCTCTCTCTCTCTCTCTCTCTGGTTCAGTATTTCTCTGTCGCACCACACGAAAAGTCAGCCACGAGATGAGTGAGTGGCGTAGGAAACTAGCAAGTCATTTTCGGCAACTGTTTCACTTCGCAGTCATTTCGAGGTGACGGTGAAGTGACAAGCCGTGAAGAGTGACGAGAGAGAGGTAGAAGAGATGAAGAAAGTTGGAGAAGAGAAGGGAAGGGAAAGAAAGGGGAGGTGAGAGGTATTCAAGTGGTATGATATGAGGCCACACAGTAGAAAAGGAGGATGAGGAGTTAGAAATCGTTTAAGTTTGTAAAGGGAATAATGAAAAGGAGACGTGAGAAATAGAAAAAAAAATAAAGGAGGAGAAAGAAGTGAATGAAGAAAATAAATAAAACGTTAGTTCCTTCGTTATTTTAGAGGAATAAAGAGAAATGAGATTAATGAGACACGAGTCCACGCGATTCTAAGCGGAAAAGTATAGAAAAAAATGAAGAGGAAGGAAGAAGAGAGGGAAGTACAGAGAGGAAATACGTACGTAGGTCGGAGCTTCCTCATTTCTCAACACGTGGAAGTGAGTTATGTAGCTCCTGAGACTCTTCCTGTAGGGTGCACATGGCTTGGCTCGGGGAAGACGGACTGAGATTGCAAATTTGAGTCCAGACAAACAAACACACACACACACACACACACACACACACACACACACACACACAGGTTACGCAAAGCACCGGGTTATGTGGAACACAGACGGAGGCAAAGAGAAAGCCAATGAAGGAAGGCTTCCCAGCGGTGCACACCAGACTCGGCCGCCTCAGGAACACCCACCTGCTCCCCGCCAAGCTGTCTGGGACCTCGAGCCACGCCGGGGAAACAAGAACGGATACCAAAGCGCTACAGTACGTAATGAAAGCAAATGGTGGAAATGAATACAGCAACGCAAGATAAGTTTTAAATATGATCCCTTACAAAAGGATACGCAGAACAAAGAATTCTTCTAATACAATGAACAGGAACGGAGATAAGCAATGTTTAACCTCCTCGTTGAAAAAAAAAAAAATGAGAATGTGCGAAAGAAAACAAAGGTTGGGTGATGAACCGAGAAATTATCAAGTATATCTTTTGAAGTAGAAATTACAACAAAAAAGAACCTCACGAAATATTAAGAAAAATAATTGAAAAAACGAATAAAAACAACACAAAATTCAACATTACAGGAGACATGAGACAAGGAACAAGGAAGAGCCCTCAACACACAGAGAAAGATGCACGTATTCATTTATTCATCCATCACTCAATACGCTTCTCGTTCATCTATTCACTAAAGGGCAGTTTTGTACTCACCTGAGATTGCTGGGAAGGCGAAGGTATGCAGGTACTCACCTGAGATTGCTGGGCGACGCAAGGGTGACCAGGGCCACCCGCAACAGACATTGTGTGGCACTCATCCTGAAGGAGAAGCAGAAAGGTAAATGTAATGAATCAAAATATAGAAATGCTCATCGGTTTTCGTGTTTGCTAAATTTATCATTGTTTTTTTCTATCAAAGTACATAATTCTCGTCCAGGTGTTTTTTTTTAAAGTCTTCCAAGAGATATATTTTGCAAGATTATCAGATATATACAGTCAGTGGCGGATGTGTGTGATTTAAAATGCATAATCTGGACACTACACAGGTACTGGCGTATTAGTATGCTGTGTGTGTGTGTGTGTGTGTGTGTGTGTGTGTGTGTGTGTGTGTGTGTGTGTGTGTGTGTGTGTGTGTGTGTGTGTGTGTGTGTGCGTGTGTGTGTGTGTGTGTGTGTGTGTGTGAGGGTACATCTAACCAGATGTTGATCACCTCGCCCACCTGTCTAAGATTTCCTGACCTGCCTCAACTGTCTGTCACCTCACCCTGATCCTCTCATGTGTGTACTGTGGGGGAGAGGATGAGGGAAGGAAGGTGCGTGGGTGTGTGCGTGTGTGTGTGTGTGTGTGTGTGTGTGTGTGTGTGTGTGTGTGTGTGTGTGTGTGTGTGTGTGTGTGTGTGTGTGTGTGTGTGTGTGTGTGTGTGTCTAAGTGCAGTCTATAATCTTCCCTCGTCAATCTCCGCATTCAGAATTAAGCTTCGTACATTTATTTCTCCAACACATAATGCATTCACGTACACCAGGAGGAGGAGGAGGAGGAGGAGGAGGAGGAGGAGGAGGAGGAGGAGGAGGAGGAGGAAGATGAAGAGAAGAAGGAGAAGGAGATACAACCAAAGAAGAAGCGAAAGAATAAGAGGAGATGGAGGAGGAGAACAATTAACTACTCACAGGTGATTGGAATAACAGATAACACCTGTCAGCTGATCAATTTACACGACCAATAACGTCTGGGAGCGGAACACAAAACCCACACATTGCACACCACCGCAGCGCCTCGGAGAAAGACTTAAACACACAGGTACCTCACGTTCGGCGGGCGGCCATGGAAGCACCGACGAG
>NC_059304.1:8449943-8464943 GCF_017591435.1 Portunus trituberculatus | reverse complement strand
TGTAATTGATTCTTTCGGTTTTATTTGATAGTTTTATTAGTGAGAGAAAGGTAGATGTTTTAAAGTTTTTTTTTTTTTGTGTGTGTGTGTGCGTGCGTGAGTAGGTGGGGTGTGAGCCATCGTGCATACGTGTCATTTCAATTACATACCACCTTCACCGCGTTATTTAGTGACAGGGAAAACCGCAATGACAACCAACATAACGGTGGAAAATAAATAACCTGACATTTCAACTTTCTTTTATGTTAAACTGCAATAAAAACCTTTCTTCTTTTCCCTTCCAACCCTTTCCCTTTCCCTCACTCCCTTTCCTCTTACCCTGACCTTCCCTTTCCGTACAAGAACCAAACCGTGTACTGACCTCCCTTTCCTTTCACCAGCGTATCTCTTTCCTTTCTCGACCACCTTTCTTCCCTCTACTGACCACTTCCTCCCTCCCACGACGTCCAGTAGATGCATGACGGCCTTGTGGCGCCCCGCGGGTCACCGGAGATCAAGGCAACGAGGGCCATCAACGTTTAAAAAAATTCTTCACACCTCAACCATAGAAGGACGAAGGCGATGAAGAGAAATGCACAAGGAAGACAGACAGGTGAAAGGGAGTATATAGAGGCTCGAAAAAGACGAAGGTAATTAATGTAAGGACTGCCAAGGTGAGATGGGGGAAGTTATGGCTAGAGGGTACATTTGTTTAGGATCAAGACTGGGAAAAGACAAGTAACAGTAATAGAGAGAAGGCACGTCAAGGTGAAGTAAAAGGGAGAGGAGACTCTTGGTAAGTATCAAAGAAAGGAGAGAGAGAGAGAGAGAGAGAGAGAGAGAGAGAGAGAGAGAGAGAGAGAGAGAGAGAGAGAGAGAGAGAGAGAGAGAGAGAGAGAGAGAGAGAGAGAGAGAGAGAGAGAGAGAGAGAGAGAGAGAGAGAGAGAGAGAGAGAGAGAGAGAGAGAGAGAGAGAGAATCTTCCTTGGCAAATATTAAAGATAAAAAACCAATCTCTAAAAGAACTGAGAATAAAAGAAAGACAAATTATGCAAAGAAAACATGGAACAAGTTAATATTAAGTGCTTATCTGAGTGTAGAAATAAGACAAGGAAGTAACTGGAGAGAAAATAAACCCTTGGTACTCATATAAAACCGAATGAGGTGCTGTGTAAACATTATGCAGGTTTTAGAAATGGAAACTCATGCTTAATTGCCGCCCCCGCCACCAGAGGGCCGCGTGGAGGTCTCAAGATGAATATACCGGAAGAGCTCGGTTCCCTGCGAAGGCTGAAAATGACTCGTGCAAAATAAAAAGGGGATATCCTGTTAATGTTTCTTGAGGAGTGTTCACCGCAGCCCCGCCCAGCCTCCCCCCAACATACCTGCCTGTTCTCACCTCGCCTGTCTGGCTGTCCTATTCCCGTCCCCCACACCTGATCTTTAACGTTCTCTCCAACACCTGTCTACACCATACACCGCCACCTGTCCACACCTGCACACACCACACATCATGTCCGCCGTCACCATAAATCACACCTGTCTTGCCTCTCTTTGTTTCCTCTCTCTCTCTCTCTCTCTCTCTCTCTCTCTCTCTCTCTCTCTCTCTCTCTCTCTCTCTCTCTCTCTCTCTCTCTCTCTCACAAACACACACACACACACACACACACACACACACAAGAGTACAAATATATATCCAATACTCATGAAACATAGCAATCTCTCTCTCTCTCTCTCTCTCTCTCTCTCTTCGGGGGGCGTGTTAAGCTGGTGTAATTTGCTGACTCACTCACTCTGTCACTCCACCACTCACTCAAACGCATCTACTCGCTACTTATCCACGAGGCGGTAAATTAGGAGTCATTCCACGTGGCCTTCAACTCACGTCCCTCCCCCAAAAACAACCCTGCGGAGGACCCTGACTTGGGGACGCTCAGGGTGACTCCAGGCACGACCTCCACACCATCAAAACAAATAAATTAAAAAGTAAAAGGATAAAAGATATAAAGACGAGATAATGGTGAGTAGTGAGATTCGAACCCTGCCAGCCGACGCCCAGGTAAAGGTAAAGCTAAGATCACGTTGAGCATCGCAGGATTTCCGCCGGGTTTGGTTGTTGGCTGGTTGTTCGGAGGCCTTGTGACGTCAGGGTGTTATTAGTGAGTGGCTGTGTTGCTGTGTTGGTGTGTTGCTGTGTTGGTTTGTTGATTTGTTCATGTCTTGGTGTGTTGGTGTGTTGCAGTGTTGTGCTGGTGTGTTGGTATTGTTGTAATCTCACGTAGCTAAGTTTATTCATTTACCGTCTCTGTTTGTAACCTAACGCATGTAACTACACTTATCTAACTTGTTTTCCTTACCCTACTTTCTAACTTTCTACTATCTATTTCTTTCTAATGTAAGCTAACTTTCTCCCAACTTCACATTCAAATTTCAATCACATCTGTTTTCTAATACAATCTAATTACATATAACTTCTTTTTTTTTAACTCTAACTAAGCATTATCAAATTGTTCTAATATACCTCAACTTCATCTAACGTATCCAATCTAACCAAACTAGTACAATCACCATCACAACCACCACCACAACCACCACTACCACCACCACCACCGCGCAACAGGTGAGGCGTTCAGGTGTCCAGGCAGCACCACACTCGGACGCAGATAAAGTTCCTAGTAACACACCAGTACAGGTAAATCTCCCCTCGTAAACCTGCCACGCGTCACCTCTCTCGCCCTTCCCCATCTCCCCTCACTCTCTCTCTTCCTCACGCTAGCAGGGAGGCAATGATTTATTACCCCACCCACCCCCCCAAAAAAAAAAATAAATAAAAAAGCACTGTGTTTACGTGACGTCTCTGAGTACCTGGAGAAGAGAGGCGGAAACGAGTAGCACTGTGGGAGAGGTAGGATAGAGAGTGAGAGTAAGGGAGTGGAGTAAGAAAGTCAGGGATATGTGTTGGAGTGTTTGAGGAAGAATGTAAAGGTGAGGGAATGAGAGCGTAAGTGTATGCAAGGATGTAAAGATGATAAAGGGAGTGAAATAACGAGGTAATGTAAAGAAATGAGAGGAATGAGGAAGTGTGAGGTAAATTGTGAGAGTGTAATGGTCAGGTGTAGGTGTGAGGGACTGGGGTGTATGAAGGGCTGTAAAGATGTTAGAGAGTAAGAATCTAAGGATGTGAAAGCGTGAATGAGGGAATGAGGAAGCGTGAGGCAGTCAGGGTGTGAGGGAGTGAGGGGAAGCTTGACACTCTCTATGATCACCACGCACCCTACGCACTCTAGCGGCAGTGATGCAAACTAGTCTTGCATACACAATGTCATGTTCTTGCCACATGAACCAAAAAAGAAAAAAGACTAAACTTAATAAATATTTCTTATAATTACAAAGGGGGGAAAAAGTATAACACCTCCAGGCAAGGTTAGCGAGTATCATCAATTATATGCTTGCGATATAGAGAAAAACTATGAATATGTATGTAAGAAAGGAAGAAAGAAAAACATAACTATTTATAAGGGCTTGGTTACGCTGCATGAACTCAATCAGGCGCCACAATCACTAGAGCCACCAGGTCGCCGCGCAGAAAACTAATTGCAAAAGTATCGATACAATCACGCAATTAGCACCTGAATGGTACCTGCCGCGCTGTCAAAATCGAGTTATTAAATGCCATAAAAAAAGGGGATGAAATCAACTCCTCGTATCAAGATGTGCCCTTATTATAAACTCTCCCTTTAAGCCACTACAGACATGGACGCAAAAAAAAAAAGTGACGTACCGCGCTCACTCTCATTATGTTTGGTGTTTTTCTCCTCAATTTTATAGTTCTGTGGTACATTAAGAGTCTACCAGTCGTCGGATTTTGCTGCGAGGCTGTCAGCTGATCAGGGGACGCAAGACTGAGGAAAAACAAAGCACAATAAAAGAAAAATAAAAGGTTATTCGAATGCTGAGTACCAATATACGTCTTTCACCCCACTAGTACTCCTGACGAAAGCTTCAAAATGTTTCTACGAGACGTCTGATTTGATCTTTTGCTCCTTTCTGTTACTTATTTTTACTCCTGACCATCTTTCGTTCGAGGAAGAAAGCTAAAGAGAAAACTGTTTACCTTTGTCTAGTATAAAATCGTTTCTTTTCTTAATAAACATCTCGTGGGGGTTGGTGAGAACGCAAACGAACTGACACACACACACACACACACACACACACACACACACACACACCCTGATCCCACCACCACCACCCCTTATGGTCCTCCTTCCGGCCAGATCCAGTACACCCACATACCAGACACGGCGCGGCGGTGACCAGCAACTAACCCACCACGGCCAGCCCCCTTCCTCCCTAGACACTGCGGCGCCCTTCGCTCACACACACACACACACACACACACACACACACACACACACACACACACACACACACACAAGCAGCACTATAGCTTTCTTTCTTCTCTGATTAAAAAGTTGCAATATTTCTGACCTTCCCTTCTTGATACGTCTATTTACACAAGCATCATCAACTACTTAAGTGTTGCAAAGCCGATAACAAACACAGGCCCACTCCTTCACACAAGCACTCAAGGACGGACACACACACACACACACACACACACACACATATATACACACACACGGGGTAGGGGCGACTCTCAAAAGGTTACGTATAAGAAGGTTGTGTTTAGTAGCGTGGACAATATCGTCATTACTGTTTATTTTTTCTTTTTATGCATAACACCTTCCTGTGACAAGAAGCGATCAAGGGCTGTTGTTATGGGAGGCTGGACTGAGAGGGTTGGCCTGGGAGGAACTTCCTGGAGCGAGGTTAGCTATTCAGTTTTGTATCTTTTTTAATATTCTTGAGTACGGTCTTCCATGATTTTTTTTTCTATTTATGTTTAAGTATTTATGTTTGTTTTGTTTTTATCTGTTTGTCTATCTGTTCGTCTTTCAGTTTAGGGATTGATTTTTGTATTTTCTCATTTTTCAAGTCTTAGTTTTTGTTTCTAGTATCCTTTTCTGTGTATTAGTACGTGTGTATGTTTGCTTTTGTCTTCCTATACGTCTGTCTGCTTATCGAATTGTCTGCCGCCATGTGCTAGTGCGTCCATCACTGTCTATCTATCTCCCGCTCTCTATCTCTCTCTCTCTATACCTGTCTCGGGTCAGCACCGCCACCATCACCACCGCCTTCAACAGGTAGATTCTATTAGGGCAGGTGACCCACTCAGACTTGCCACCTGGAATGGGTACGCACACTCACACGCACACACATACTCTTCCTCCTCCTCCTCCTCCTCCTCCTCCTCCTCCTCCTCCTCCTCCCTTCCCTCCTCTCCAGTGTTGCCAGATGTTGTCCACTCTACCAACACATTTCTTACCTCATCATCTTCCCTGACAACAGAAAAATCACCCGACATTTCTAACATTTATAGATTAGACCAACTCCTTCAGTATTCAATGTACATAGCTCGTGTGTCCTTGTGTGTGTGCATGTGTGTGTGCATGTGTGTGTGTGTGTGTGTGTGTGTGTGTGTGTGTGTGTGTGTGTGTGTGTGTGTGTGTGTGTGTGTGTGTGTGTGTGTGTGTGTGTGTGTGTGTGTGTGTGTACGTTCGCTAATGAGTAAACAGACAGGAAGACAAGATAAATATTGAAATCTCAGACGCTCAACAAATACGCAAAGTCATATAAGACACTCGTTCAATATTGAAAAAAAAAGCTAAGAAGAAAAAAAATACCACAATAAAGAAAATCCTCTCTAGTCCATGTGTGTGTGTGTGTGTGTGTGTGTGTGTGTGTGTGTGTGTGTGTGTGTGTGTGTGTGTGTGTGTGTGTGTGTGTGTGTGTGTGTGTGTGTGTGTGTGTGTGTGTGTGTGTGTGTGTGTGTGTGTGTGTGTGTGTGTGTGTGTGTGTGTGTGCGTGTTTTGAGAGAGGAGGCAAATAATGATAGTCTACGTCTTATAGAACTGAATGACGTAAAGAGAAGAGAGAAAGGGGGATAGAATAAGAGAACTGGTCACTCTTCCTTCTAACATCCACTCAAGTCTTGCATCGTGGCTCTGAACACAAACCCAACCTATTACTTGCCTACACTGAAGTCTTACATGCCCACCTCACCCTCCTATTCTTCTACTATCCACTACCTGTCTGTCTCACCTGTCCACCTGCCCGTCTACCTCCCCGTCACCGCTCACCTGTCTCAGACCCACCTGTCCACGTCTACCTGCCGTCTACCTGAGGCCACAGTGTCTTTTATCAGTGGGTTAGGTTAGGTTAGGATAGGGATTGGTTGCTGTGGCGGTGTGATTGGTTTGTTTGCGTGTTTGTGTGTTTTAGTTCGAGCTGATCCTGTTAGTCTTTAAGTGTTTGCTCTTGGGAGTGTCTTTTCCTGAAGTGTTTTTATTCTTTCCTTCTTCTTTTTATCATCATTATTAGTGTGTGTGTGTGTGTGTGTGTGTGTGTGTGTGTGTGTGTGTGTGTGTGTGTGTGTGTGTGTGTGTGTGTGTGTGTGTGTGTGTGTGTGTGTGTTTTCCTCACATCCTCTCTCTCTCTCTCTCTCTCTCTCTCTCTCTCTCTCTCTCTCTCTCTCTCTCTCTCTCTCTCTCTCTCTCTCTCTCTCTCCCTCCACGCTACCTGTCCGTCCCGTCACTGGGCAGTTGAGTGTCTCTTACCTGGCCGCCACCCTTTGCCGCACCGCTAACCTTGACACCCTCGCCAACACGGGAGCTGCAGGTGTTCTCGTGTCCCGTGGCTCCTTACCCTCCCCCTTCATACACCGGAAATACGCGCATGAGACATCATAAACACCAAACTCTGAACTAGGAAAACTTTAGCCATCTCGATAATCTCTCCCTTCTTAGTCCACCTGTGTTGCTTGAAACTGTTAATTTATTGTCTCCAGTGTTGCTTTGAGTTCGTGGTGCTTGAAAAAAGGGGTGAGTAAACTTGCTTATGATTTGTGTTTCTTCATGTGGTGTTTTGATTGAGTTATTCCGTCATTTCCTTGTCTTCTCGTGTTTTTTTTTTTTTTTTTTTCTGCTCGATTCAACGTTGTGAGATATTTATATGATGAGAGTTGTTTTCTTGTGCACATAGAGTATTGTTAACTCCTTTCTTTTCTTAGTGTTGTTTTTTTAAAGTGTTACTAACTCTTTTTGTTCCTCAGTGCGTGCCTCTTTCTCCTCTGCCCAGATTAGCACAACAACTTATTCAACTTATGCAGCTGTGAAAAAGTGATGTTGTTTTCCATACGTAGGATATTATCAAGTCTCTTATTTTCCCAGTGGTGTTTTTAACGTGCTGTGTTGTTGACCAGTGTGCGTGTCTCTCTCTGCTCTGCTCAAATTAACGTTATGAAATGCATGGTCCTGTGAATAGTGTTATTTTCTATACAAAAGGATATTATCATCTCCATTTTCTTTATTTACCAGTGTTGTTTTTGACGTGTTATGGACTGTTATGCTGACCTCTGTTCCTGCCTCTCTTTTTCTCTCTCTCTACTCGGATTAAAACTGCAATTTACGTAAATGTAAAAGGAGATTGTTTATTTTACATGCAGTATGTCATCAAGTCGCTTTTCTCGTTTTTTTTTTTTTTGAACGTGTTACTTTAGTGTGTCTACTCTAAAGTGGCTCCTGGGTCTCAGTCTAATTGGTGTTCCAGGGAATGCGTGGTTGTCAGATCTTGAGGAAACACCGTGAGCTATCCTTGTAATTAGTGCGCTGATGAACAGAAAACAAGTATTATTCACATCAAATCAATTACTGTATCAATAAGCTACAATGTTTTAAATCCAGGAGCCATTTTAGAGTAGATAGATTATACCTCGTGTTGTGTTGCCGCTCGCCGCACATGTTTCTTCTCGTTCCTCGCGGACAGACGCCGTGTAATTCATGCAGATTTAAACAGAGGCGTAGTTTTTTATATGACACATTATCCAGCGGCGCGACAAAACAGGATATGATTTGCTGACACGTAATATGGATAAAAAAAAAAGGGCAACGTCCGGATGATAAGAAAAATAAACCCTCATCTTGTATGCAAATAGATTACATGGTGTCTTGAAAAAATAAATACTGTAGTTTGACAGTGATATAACAAAGCATCTTAAGGTAGCTAGAGAGAGAGAGAGAGAGAGAGAGAGAGAGAGAGAGAGAGAGAGAGAGAGAGAGAGAGAGAGAGAGAGAGAGAGAGAGAGAGAGAGAGTACTTCTAGGGGTGACCGCAGAACCAAGTTAGTAGGCTTAAGGGAGCAGGAAGACAGGAAGAGTAGAGGAGGCGGAGGAGGAGGAGGAGGAGGAGGAGGAGGAGGAGGAGGAGGAGGAGGAGGAGGAGGAGCTGGAGTTCTTTTTCTCCCATCTGCCTTTCTCACCATCTTCACCTCCTCTTCTTTCTCCATCGTTATCCACACATCTTTCCACTCAGACTATCTTCCTCCATGATATTCGCGCCTCCTCCACCCGTCTCTAACTTGATTTCGCACCTCAACACTCACTCAACTTTTTCTTGTTTCTCGCCTCTAATTAATGCTCGCTTTTTCTTTTCTCCTCTAATTCTCACCTTTCGCTACTTTGTTGGTGGGTTTAGTTACTTTTTTAGGTTTTTGTATCTATCTCTTTTGTGTTCTATTGTTTTTTTTTGTTTGTCTGTCTAAATGTGTCTTCTTCTTTTTATTTTGTTTGTCTATATACGTATAACAGTGTGGATTTTTTTTTTTGTTCTTTGTACCTGCCTATTTAGTGTGTTTAGTCTCTCTCTCTCTCTCTCTCTCTCTCTCTCTCTCTCTCTCTCTCTCTCTCTCTCTCTCTCTCTCATTCAAAGTCACCCCCTCACCTGTAATCACCTGTCCCGCTACCTCCTCGGCTTTACCTGGCCCTGAACAATGTCTGGTGTCTGCCACTCACCTGCGTCTCCCCCGCACACCTGTCCACCTCCCCACCTGTCCTCTCATCCTCACACCTGGCTCACATATCTCACGCCTCGGGATCCACTAGTTTATACACAATCACCTTTCCTATGGTCACCCCACCACCACTTCCTCCCACCCCGTTTTCCCACAAGTCTTACAATCCAGTCGTTCATTATTCAAGGTTGTGTAAATTATGAGATGAATGTAGATAGTTAGATTATGCATGGAAGACGTGTGGATGTAATGTAATAAATGTGTCTAGCTCAGAATGTCACTCATCGTCTTCTAAAGTTGGACAAAACGAAGCTTTCTCAAGGACACCGAGTTTTTCTATCATCCCCGTGGTGTTTGTCCTTGTAGCCTTTTATATTCCTACTTTTCCAAGCATCGTCTCCTTCTTTCAGCGCACGGCATGTGGAGATTCATCGGGAGTGTGTTTGTAGTCTCTCTTCTTTTTCTTGTCTGGTGTTTTGCTTTTTCTTCACCTCTGATTTCACTACGAGTAGGTCACAATCTTTTTCTTACCTCAGTTGTTACTTTCTATCTCTTTTTTTTTTTCAAGAATTTACCACCTTCGCATTATTTCTATCTTCAGTGCCCCTTCCTTATCTCTGACTTCTTCTTTTTCGACCTTAAAGAAAGATATTCATTCAGATATTTTTCTCTTCATTTTTACCTTCACAGATTTCTCTTCTTCACTTCTGACATCATCACTCCTTCTTCATTTGTACCTTCATAGTGTTTCCCTCTCCATTCCTAACATCATTTTTCACTCTCCATTTCTACCCTCACAATATTCTCTTCTTATTCCTAACATCATCATCCCCTCTCCATCTCTACCCACACAATATCCCGACTTCACTCCTCACATCACCTCTTCATTTAATCCCTGGTATCCTCTGCTGTCTCCCCATCTCAGCCTTCGCCCAAGCTCACTTCATGAGGCCAAACCCTACGCCACTCCCCCGCCAAGTCCTCGTTACAGCGCCTGTCCCCGCAGGCCTTCAGGATCAGCGCCTCATCCATCAGCGCTACAAAAGATCCATTACTCCTCGCGTCTGTGGTGGTCTTTCCTGCTCCTCATCTGCTATTGTAGGGAAGCCTCTACAGACACCTGCCGAGGAGTCTCAGAGTGATGGGGCCGGAACACGAGCGCCTTCACTATGCTAAAGAGGAGGGTTTTAATTTACTCCAAATAGAGTTAGATGAGAATTAAGGGGACTCAATCTTCTTTCTTTGTTACCAGATTTCTCATTCACTTCAGATAGAGTTCTAAGAGAGCTATTAGTATCGAATCTTCTTTATAATCCCCTTTAAAATGAAGTGATAGAGTTCTTTTTTTCTCTTCCGTTCCTGTCAATTAGTGATGATAACTTCGCATATATTGTAGCCTACAGAGTACTTAAGGCCTCCTAGCTGTGTCTGAGATGAAGAAATATACTTCCCTCAGGTCTCTGCATGAGGATTCTGAAGGAGACGAGACTGACGAGCGATAAGAGACTTACAAAACGGACGTCCACTGCCAACGACACTGAATGATATGCCGCGTAGCTTGATGCAAAAACATGATAAGGACAAACATGCAGCAAGTCGCAAAAACACGAATCTTGTTCATTACACACTACGAAAGGTGGTTATTCTCTCTCTCTCTCTCTCTCTCTTTCTCTCCATTTTAGGGGTCAGACTCGTGTCTGTGGAACATGCCACACGGCGCGCCGCAGGAGGATCAGATCAGCGCCGTCCCATTCATTCCAGGACACCCGTTGGGTCGCTGGGTAACCTGGCGGGGCCAGAAACCTGGTCCGCCCGGCAGCTCGTCACTCCACGGCATCTGTTCGCCAGCGCGGTTGTCACACTCACTACTGTGGCCCCGTCAGGAGCTGCTTGACTTTTTCTGTTTTACCAGATAACTTGAGAGTGATACAGTGCCACCGCTGCCACAGTACCATTACAATAATTGCTACTGCTACAATTATACTACCTCCACGATAGCCACCACTATTTTTTCTTATAAAAATCACATGCTTCTCAAATGGTCAACATAAGAACAGAATTTGGAGTGGGCGTGGATCTAGAAGCACTGCGTTGGGTGGAAGTGGTCAGGCAGCCGAAGCAACAGCAGCAGCCAGGCATAACCTACACTGGATCGCCTTGAGATGCAAACCATATCAAGTGAGTGAGCCGTCATCTGCTTCTCTGCCTCGAGAACACTGTCTGGTCCTCACCTGGGAATGCCTCTTGTCCTGCTTTCCCGCGCCGCCCTCACAGCTCTCGGCGTGAGAGTCTGTGAAGATTACTTAACATTTCGGCAGGAAGAACAGGGGAAGGAATGGGCTCTCTAATGTATTAAAAAGCCACCTCATATAGGTGGGCCAGTTTTCCTTTGCAGTGCTCGTGCCCCGCTGTTCCCAGCCAGGAGGGGCGCAGCACACAGGTTGTCCTCACTCTGGGCGGGCGCGTGACGAACGATAGGATCACTTTTTGTGGAGCGTTGAAGTTTTTCTTGAAGCTCACAGACTATTAATAAACTTCAAGCTTACTGCAGGTTAGACACAATAGTGTAGACGTTTTACGGTGCGAATTGTAAACTGTGTTGCAGTGTGTCAGTGTGGTTGACGGGGAGGACTGTGAACATTTAAAATATTGTTATACACGTGTATGGTTGACATGCGAGCCTTGTGTATGTGCATGTGTGTGTTTGAGTGTATGGAAGAGCAGCACACACACCTTATGACCGGGCTGGCCGTAGTGCGTGAGCCTCCCTCTGCAGCACTGTCTCCACACCTTCACTTCCACGCGCTGTGGCTCGGCTTGCTGTGCAGCGAGACGTCGACACACAGCCAGTGTTATCCCTTGGGCAGACACAGGCACAGATCACCAAGACACAGTCTACAAGCACCACAACACACGCCTCGCCCCTCTCCTAGGTCGCTCCGCTAAGGGCACGGTGACTAAAGCAGCAGCGGCTGGCGTCACGGGCCCTGGGACTGCGAGGGACACTCCGGGGTGAAGGCTGTCCCTGACTGGCGTCCCAGCGGAGGCAGGAGCGTGTGCGAGACGTGGGGGCCGTTGAGACGGACTGAGTCCTCCGCCCCGCCACGGACAGTTATAAGCGGCGGGTCGGGCCTTGGCTGTCCTGAGACCCGCGCCGCGCGAGGGCGCCACCGCCCGCCCCATCACGCACCCTCGCTCTCCCCACAACACATCCATGGGACAACTCATCACCATAAGAATTTCATCTTTAATACACGGAGTCCTCATACAGGGAACCATCTTGTACGAGACGGACCGAAGCGAAACGGATGAAAAAGAGTGACTAAGAGACACCACTCTTGTCATTACCATGCAAGAGTCTTCATCCCGTTAGGTCTGTCTGTCTCCCTCATAGCTTGGGATTCCTATGGTAATTAAAACTCACCATTTCTAATTAAGGTGAGGATGAGTTAGGACTGAAGGAGATGGGAGAGAAGTAGGTGGAGGAGAGAAAGGCATCGCCGCTATAGCGCCCCGCCACCCTGCCTGCCGTCTTCCTGGAACTCCCTACCTTGCTATGCTATTACTAGTGCTGCCATCCCCCCCCTGCCTCCCAACGCCACCAACGCCAGCACCACCCTTCTCCTCCTCCTCCTCCTTCCACTTTCACTATCGCCATCACCTCTAGGGGCGCGTCTCGTGACTCCTGGCGTTATTATTCCAATTACGCCATTACGGCTGCTGCCCCAAATGGAAACAGCGGGAGGCAAGGCACCGCTGGCCGACGGTCACAATTACATTACATCAATGATCGTTAGCGTTTTTCTCCGCCATTCACTGACAGAACCGCTGCGAAAAGCCATTCATTACTCTTTCATGAACGACCCGCCGCAACACAGCTCAAGGTATGCAGGTACTTGAGGACCAGACAGCCGATTTCTTCAGGAAGGAAAAAGCCTGGATGTAGACAAGGTATAGTGGAATGGGGCGAGACGTATGGGAGGACAACGGAAGGAAGGGAACGTATGGAAAAGCTAAGGAGGCCAGGGAAGGGCAGACGGAGGGAGAATAGACAGGGCAAGCAAGACGAGCCAGGCGAGGCGGTGGTGTCTTCAGATCATGGTCGGTAATGAGAGGCCGCGTCACCGGGCCAGGTTACCGCCGGCCACTCACGGCACAGGTGGCTATCCTCGGCCGTAAACGTCACCCATACAACAATTACCTGTCTGATGAGTGAGGCTACCGTGTAAAGGGGAAAACTAATCACTGTATACTGTTGCTGCTGCTGGTGCTGCTACTGCTGCTGCTGCTGCTATTACTACTACTACTACTACTACTACTACTACTACTACTACTACTACTACTACTACTACTAATACTACTACTACTACTACTACTACTACTACTACTACTACTACTACTACTACTACTACTACTACTACTACTATAACATGGGCGTCGGCCAAAAGTCTGGTTATCTATATACCACAGAAAATCAGCTCAAATATCTACTTTCATCGGCAGGATTCTTAGGCGGCTACTTTGCTCCTTTCCTCGTGGTCAGGAGGGCGTGGCCAGGGCAGTCCCGCGGCCCTACCAAAGGAACTCGTGAGCCTTCGGGCGAATGAACCCGCCTGTGAGCACTTGTGAGGACCAGTGGGCCGGGGCAACTCACTAAAATCCACGCCTAAAGATCTTATTTAATTTTTTTATTAACTTAACCTTGCTCTCCTCTCCCACTCCCTTATGATTTCAATTACAAGGTACCCACGATTCTTTAATTTCTCCACTTCTGTATTTTCTTTAGAACATTCATTTCCAGCACCACTAATCATCTTCAAGCGCCTTCATTCTCGTTTCTCACTCCAGGCAGCTTTACTAGGCCTTTTAATGGATGCTTCAGTCCTACACCTGCTCCTGGTCGCCGCCTGGAGCCAGGACACAAACACTCGCGCTACAAAATACACAGATAATGTTTGCTCTTCATGCCTCGCCGCGCCGCCCTTGATGAGACGCCGCCACTGCCAAGCTCTTCCCCGCGTGCACTCACTCATTCTGTAGGAAATATCAAACGAACTGCACGGAAACGTAGCACTAAGAGAAAAAAAAGGTCAGTGCATAGGGATCCTTACCCTCTCTTTCCATGACGAGCGCGATAACAAAACCTTTATATCGTTGATGAAGAAACAATGGAAATGATCAAAGAGAGAGTGTCAGTGAGGGACTAGTAAACATTCTCTTTTCTAACAGAGAGTGGATTAGAAGAAAAATCATTAAAAGACTGGCTCAACAATAATTTTTTTTAATATACAATATTTGAAATCACCCATAAAAGGAATACTTGGCGCAAGGCATGATGGGAGAGGCAGGACATGGCAGACTGCAATGGGTGCGGGTGGTGTGTCTCTCGGGGCGCCACTCCCCTCAGCATTTCCCTCCCGAGGCGTGACTTACGTGAGATCGTTTAGCGGGGGCGGAAATGTGTCTCTGGTTACTCTTCAAGTTTACACAGAATATTGGGGAAACAAAAAGCACCGCGTGAGGAAACAAGACACAGGGAATAGATGTTTCCCGGTGAAATCTTATTGAGTAACGAAACAAGTCAAGATTAATTTAAAAGGGAATAAAAATAATCACTTGAGTAATGACAAGAAACCAGTTGAGCTTAAAAGACGCGTATAAAACTAACGAACTAATATGAAAAGATCCACAAACCTAAGAATTGGAGTTAATGAATGAAAATAACACGATAATACTAATGGCACGATCACATGTTTGCCTCAAAGTCCCTGAAAAAAAAATGTTCATGTTAAGAAAGGTGAAAGAACTGAAAGAGACCTGAGGCGGGAGGAAAAAGGCGCGCCGACTGTAAGAGGAGGAGGAGGAGGAGGAGGAGGAGGAGGAGGAGGAGGAGGAGGAGGAGGAGGAGGAGGAGGAGGAGGAGGAGGAGGAGGAGGAGGAGGAGGAGGAGGAGCAGGGGGAGGAGAAGGAGGAGGAGAAGGAGAAGAAGGAGGAGGAGGGGTCACATGCCATCCTCTCACACCCTTTCTTTTCTCCGTAGTGAACCGCTTGCACGTGTGTGTGTGTGTGTGTGTATATTTCTTGAGACCACTGACCCACCCTGTCCTTTGTTCCA
>NC_059304.1:8432443-8447443 GCF_017591435.1 Portunus trituberculatus | reverse complement strand
GTACTTAGAGGAGGTTGCTAGCTTTTTATGTGTTTTGAGGGCTGTCTATGTAATTTAAGGGATCATCACTTGCTATGTGCATAATTTGAAGGCCGATCACTAGTTATACACGTACTTTAAGGGATGATTATTAGTTATACACGTACTTTGCGGACTGATCACTATTTATGTACGTTACTTGAGGGGTGATTGCTAGCACGTACTTTGAAAGCCGATTATAACTAGAAAAGTGTGCTTTGTGGTTGATTACTAAATATCTACGTGCTTAAAGGTGTGATCACTTACTATATAATTTAAGGAACAATTAATTAATACTTAATTTAAAGACTGACCGCTAGCTTGGAGGATTGTTGCTTGCTACGTGTTCCATAAAGGTTGATCACAAGCTACGCCAAGGCGAAGTTTATCAAGGATGACGCACATGGCAAAGTGACTCTGTCTTTCCATCTTCCTACGAAGAAAGGAATATCAACATATCTTTGAACTAAATTGGTCAAAACTTGTGCAGAAGCAGGAATTAATCGTTTTTTTTCAGTTTCTTTCACACTTCGAAAAATGTCGCACGTGCAGAAAAAAATGAAAAGAAGACGAAGTAAGAGATACGTAATTACAAGAAAATCTAATTGTCAAGCTAACATTGGTGGATGACGGCCAAAAGCCAACACCGCCAGCTCAGTCAAGGCAGCCTAGGGTGAGGCGAGTCCTTTTTGTCGTTTCTTGTAAGGCACATCTCTTTAGGGGTCAAGGTCTGTCTTCGTGACCTGCCCCCTCAGGAAATGAGTGAGTCGTCCCGGTGTCTCGCGGCGGCCGCTCAGAGGGTGAGGAGCAGCACCAGATGGGCCAATTTCTCTTTCTATTCTGGGTTATGTCTCGTACTCGTCATCCCTCACCCAATCTAGATTGCATCAAATTGCCGCTTCTCTATTCTTTAGCGTGAAACTGACCTGTTCTCACGCCGTGGAGTGACTCGCAGTGCAATCTGCGGTTTATGTGGTTCTCGGAATCCCCGCGGCAACACGGGAGGACGAGGAGGCATGACCCGGAGGGGAGAGAGAGAAAAAAACAAAACATAAAAAGCGCTTGCAGGAAAGAATGTGTATCTTGCTTGCCTGCGCGAATCTCCGGTCGCTTTGAGCACTGGAATCTTCATTTCAGAGACAAAGATCAGGCCTGCCATTTTCCTCAGCTAAAGACAGGGTTCGTGGAGGCTTCACTATATGACGTCCCAGTAAGACATCACCCCCAAGCCTGGTGAGGGACACAGGTGCTGATAAGAACTGCGCGGCTCAGGATCAGTCACGAGGAAGATGTCCCGCAACACAACGAAAAAAAAATGGATGGTTTCTTCTCACGAGGCGGTTGGGTTGCCGGAGAAAGTATGAGGGAGGCTGGTAATTCAGCACGGGCGGGGGTGGTGTAGCATCCGACATTTGCGTTTCAAACAAGTTAAATTGAGACAAAGTGAAGGCGTAGCATTATCAACAGACGTGCATTGAATTAATCACCCAGACCATAAGTGAACAGGTAGGAAGTGAAAGGAGGGACAACCATGAGGACGTCACACCCAGAGAGGATTTATTTGACGCTGCAGGAAGGGCTTGGCGGTTAAGGGGATTATACTGTGTCAAGGGCGCCTCAGGAGGGACAGGAAATGCCCCGCGTGACGTCACCTAAGGGAGTGCCGACGTCCAGCCTCAAGATTTCTTACTTTTTTTTTTTTTTTTAATGGGCATGTGTGTCTGGCGGCGTGTCAGGTCAGGTGTGAACTCTTCCAGGTAACTCACGCAACGCCGGGGAGCGCCACACCTCAGTCTCGGGTACGTGTTACAACTCACACACCACGCTTTTGTGACGGGGAGGTTTTGTAGTCTTAGGAAAGTTTGTTCATTGCAGACAAGAAAACAACGAAAACAAAGCATGCGTATATATATATATATATATATATATATATATATATATATATATATATATATATATATATATATATATATATATATATATATAAATGAAAGAAAAAATGGAAAAATAAGGAAAAATAAGCTTCCATATAAATATTCTCTCTCTCTCTCTCTCTCTCTCTCTCTCTCTCTCTCTCTCTCTCTCTCTCTCTCTCTCTCTCTCTCTCTCTCTCTCTCTCTCTCTCTCTCACACACACACACACACACACACACACACACACACACACACATCACTCTAAGGACCTATCAACCATAGTTTCGCTAGTCAGGCAACACACCAACACTTTCCATTCATTATACATCCTTAATCTTTACTCATTCACAAGAGACAATAAGCAGCAGCACCCCTCGACACCTTCCTCTTCCTCCCGGCAGCTCTACAATGATACATAAAGCCAAATTCTTATGTTAATTCAGTAACACGAAAATATTATTCCATCAACGCCTGTCCTGAAATGTAGAACTAATCTTTCCCAGCAATCTGTTTCCTTCCGCGAATTCATAACCGTGTGAAGTTGTTGACGTCACGCACCAGGTCCCTTGCCATCATCCCAGGGCAGCAAAGCAGTAATAAAGCCCCAGGTGACGTAAGGGTCTTCGCTTCACGCCTCTGTGTTAACTCCACGGTATCCTTTGATTCTTCACAGGCAGCTGCAGGACACTGACTCACCGTACTGTTGGTTTTCCCATTACTATTACTACTACTACTACTACTACTACTACTACTACTACTACTACTACTACTACTACTACTACTTGTCACTATTATATACTTTAAATTTGATCCTAAACTTTCCAATACTAGATATAAAAGGGACGTGTGTGTGTGTGTGTGTGTGTGTGTGTGTGTGTGTGTGTGTGTGTGTGTGTGTGTGTGTGTGTGTGTGTGTGTGTGTGTGTGTGTGTGTGTGTGTGTGTGTGTGTGTGTGTGTGTGTGTGTGATGAAGAAAGGAAATGCCAGAAAACAGTGTAGAGATATAAGGACACCAGACACACAGAGACAGAAATTGAGACAGACAGACAAACAAACAGACAGACGGAACAAACAAACAGACGTGCAACAGAACAGATGGAATGAAGGGAAAACGTCTAATCAACGCAGGAATGCAAACACAAAACACTTTCTTACGTCAGTAGGAAATGAGAACGCAAAACAGACCCCCTCGAGTTCTGTGTGTGTGTGAATGAGTGTGTGTGTGTGTGTGTGTGTGTGTGTGTGTGTGTGTGTGTGTGTGTGTGTGTGTGTGTGTGTGTGTGTGTGTGTTGGGGACCGGGAGGAACTGGGGAAGGTGGGGAGGAAGGTAGGGGAAGGTTGATCTAATTCCTAAACAAGTATTATGAATGGCGTACAAGTTCCCAGGTTCCCCGAGGCTGAGTGAGAGCGTCGCCTGCAGCACTAGTATCAGACAACACTGAGGTGGAGAATGAAAGGGGAAGGGGGAGCCAGATGTGTGAGGGTGAAGGAGTGTCTGTTATCACCCTCAAGGCCACGGACGAAAGTGAAGAAAGTGACTGCCTGGACTGCCTGGCGGGTTACGTTAAGGATTGGTTTATGAATGGAAAGGTTAGACGTGTGTGAAATTAATTCGTATGAGGAATAAATGAGGAAGAGAAATGCTAAGATATTTTACAAAGTGCATCATTGGTCATCTCTTTTAGCCCGTTTTCTGTGCCAATTTTGAGTAGTCTTTATTTTTTCTTTTTGCAGACCTTGGCCGACCTTCCTTATATGTTAAACTAGAATAAGCAACTGAGTAAAATAACAAATTTGTGATAAAAAGTAAGAGAAACTATCAACTATCTCCTGCTGGGAACGGCCTTTGCCAACAATAACATGATGAAGACTCGTTTCTTTCCATGAACACACTCATAAACAAAAAATATGAGCCTAATTTTGCCTTTTCCTGGCTAGAAATATATATTTAAAAACCGCACTACAAGAATATGAAATGTTGTCGGTGATAATAGAAAAAAATGATCTTGCTGTTCTTGTTTTGACCTTCTTCCTCTTCTCTCATTACTTCTTTTTCTTTAACTGTTTTTTTTTTTCCTTATTTCCTTCTTCTTCCTCTGCTTCTGCACGGGACAGCAGAAGCACCAAAGGAAATACCGACTAGCGATCCAGAAGAAAAAACTGAAGAGAAGCTTGAGAACAGAATACCGTAAATTATATAAAAAAAAAAAACTAGCAATGGTAACGACAATAGTAAAAACACTCAAGGAAATCCCGAGTGACGATCCTAAAAACAATGAAGAGACAGCAGATCCTCCTTCAAACAAACTACAGCTAAGAAATATCTCAGTATGGGGACAAAAAAATAAAAATTAACGCTGGCGACAACACACCAGCCACACGAGCGCCAACAGGTAAGGCCACTGCAACGCCATTACCACCACGGCCACTGCCATTACCTTATCACAATGGACACACTCATCAGGCTGACGGAGGGGCGGAGGGACAGGGCATTTGAAGGAAGGGATGAAGAAGAGGAGGAAGAGAAGAAGGAAGAGGAGAAAGAGGAAAAGAAGTAGTAGTAGTAGTTGCTGTAGTAGTAGTAGTAGTAGTAGTAGTAGTAGTAGTAGTAGTAGTAGTATTAGTAGTAGTAGTAGTAGTAGTAGTAGTAGTAGTAGTAGTAGTAGTAGTAGTAGTAGTAGTAGTAGTAGTAGTAGTAGTAGTAGTAGTAGTAGTTGTTGTTGTTGTAGTAGCAGGAGTAGTAGTAAAAGACAAGATGAAGATAAGAAAGAAAGAAAGAAAGAAAGAAAGAAAGAAGAAGAAGAAGAAGAAGAAGAAGAAGAAGAAGAAGAAGAAGAAGAAGAAGAAGAAGAAGAAGAAGAAGAAGAAGAAGAAGAAGAAGAAGAAGAAGAAGAAGAAGAAGAAGAAAAAAAAAGAAGAAGAAAAAAAAAAAGGAGAATAAGAAAAAGAAGATGATGATGAAGAAGAAGAAGAAGAAGAAAAGAAGAAGAAAGAGAAGACAAAAATGATGAGAAAAGACGAAAAAAGATGAAGGTTATAACGATGTTGAAGATGAAGAGAAGACAGAAAGAATCAGAGGAGAAGAAGGAGGAGAAGGAGGAGGAGGAGGAGGAGGAGGAGGAGGAGGAGGAGGAGGAGGAGGAGGAGGAGGAGGAGGAGGAGGAGGAGGAGGAGGAGGAGGAGGAGGAGGAGGAGGAGGAGGAGGAAGAGGAGGATGAGAAAGAGGAGCAGTCGTAGCAGTGTGTAGAAGGACGAAGAGGACGGGGAATCTTAACTGGACAAGGAAGAGCATGACCAGCGGCTAGGAGGGACAGCGATGCATGGGACACTCCTGTAGGGAACTCAGGGTCGCTGGGAGTGATGAGCACCCCGCACATGCACCTCCTCATCACTGTTCCTCCCTCCACGAAACAAAAACCAACAGCACCACCACCACCACCACCACCACAACCATTGCCAGAACTTCCAATGATGCAAAAACTAAGCCAGGCTCACAGATGCATCACGCCCCTTTACAGTACGAAAAGAGTCGAATTTTACACGACAACCTGCTCCTGGCTTCGTGTAAATAAGCTGCCATTGAGGAGATAATCAGGTGGAGTGGAGGAGCCGTGATAGAGTCCAGAGCGTGGTTGTGGACTCACTGCAGAGGACGGGAAACGAGCAGTAACAGTCCATCGGTGGTCGTAACACTGAACCTGAGAATGTGGCTGGCCCTGGCAGTGTGGCCTTTCAGGTAGATGCGTTTTTTCCCTCTCATTACTCGCGCCCTCCAAGGCCCCGGCGAGAAGGGCGGGGCGGGAGGAAGAAAAAGGGCGGAGTGTAGGAGTATAGAGGGGCGGCATCACGGATATTTTGAACCCTTTGCCTCACTTGCTTGGCTGCGTGTAGAGGCGAGAATCGAACACCCCAGTACTCCCTGCCCTTCCTTCCCTCACCTCACCCTTGCCTCATCCCCGCCCTAAGGATACTCGTGCATTTGTCATCTTGTCATTGCCACGTCAAGCACTCGTGATTCGCTCAACAGAAGCCTGGAAAAACTGTATGGCATCAGAAGGAATATTACTGTATCACGTGACTCACAGACGTTCCTCCGTGAGTCACTGCTGGGTAATGACATTAAGAGAGCACCTTCATTCGGCGCTCTTGTGAAGTTCAGTCATCTGGTATTTATAAAGATATGTCAGGTATTATGAAAGTCTAGTGTTGTGTTTCGGGGAAGCGTAGCAGACCTTTCAATCACTGAGCTTGCCAAACTTTCACGCCGCAAAAAGACTCAATTATTGCCCAGTGTACGTGTTCAGAGGCAATCTCGTTCTTTGATTTCTTTTTTCTTCTTGTTCATAGTTAACACTTGCACTCAATGGACGGCGTGAGCAGAACATCTCATTACGGCTCATCTTGATTCCTGTCCACTTGTATTAGAGTAAAACAAAAGAAGATCAAAGCATTCTCTCTCTCTCTCTCTCTCTCTCTCTCTCTCTCTCTCTCTCTCTCTCTCTCTCTCCCCTTTACAGCAGCTTTAAAAAGGGAAAACAATCCTCATATAACAATCAACACTAGTAAATCTCCAGGTACCCTCACTATGCCCCGTGGCTGAACGTTCCCTCACGTCCCTCACTCTTGGTTTCTTTAGCGAGGCCTCGAGGCATACATAGGACTGGCTGGCTCGATGGGGGCGCGTCACTTCACCCAGCAGTAAGGGAAGGGTGTTAGGGAGCCAGCAGACTGAAGACAAGACACATCCAAGACACTTTTCTCTCGATGCCGACGTGGTGTTCATCGTTCCTTGAGTGTTTGTCCTGCTTGTTTACTCTTGGTCTTGTGGTGGGAGGCGGGAGGGTCAAGGCGAGGTGTGTGTGTGTGTGTGGTTTCGGTGAGTCTCGGTGCTGTGTGGTCCCTCGTGTGGCTTCGCGGCTAGGGGGGAAGGCAATGAGGTTTTTCCTGATGACTTTTGCTTTATCCACGTGCCGACCACAGCAACGACGCAGCCTCTTCGTGTCCTCCTGATTCCATAACCTTCAATCCCAAGGCCTTATCTTTTCCTTCTGTTCCTCCTCCTTATCCTCCGCCTCCTCCTTCTCCTACTTATTTGCCCTCTATTCCTCCTCCTCCTCCTCCTCCTCCTCCTCCTCCTCCTCCTTTTCTCCGTTCCCTCTTACCTCAGTCCCTCGAGAGCCCTTCCATGCTCCTAGCGCGATGCCAAGGTCCCTGCGGCTGGAATCCCTCACGTGCCCGCCTTGGCATTCACCAGGCAGTGTCTGTGGCGGAGTGACGGTGAAGGGAATCTGTTACTGCTGCCCAGAATGTGTAAAGGTATCCAGCAATAGTCCTCAAACTGCTCTCCGTTATGTCCAGTGAAATGACGTATTTATAACATCGGTTTATTTTTTCTTTTCATTTTTGTTGTTATCTTGTTCATGTTTTCGTTATCGTCCTCCTCTTTGTGTTCTTTGTTTTCATTACCGTAGTTCTTTTCCTTCTTTTTTTTATTTCTTCTTCGTCTTTTTTTCTCTTTTCTTACTCTTCCTCCTTCCCTTCTGACTCCCACGGAATGACTCGTGTAGGTGCGAGCACAAAGAACGAATATTGGATGCGAGGGAGTGAAGTAAAAGTCATCATCTCCTCATGTTGATTAAAATAAGCAAGTTTTATGTAAATGCAAAGAATTGCGTGATGGACGTTATATCGTAAAGCCTTGAGTGAGGTGGTGACGGGCACAAAAACCGACCTTCTGGCAACTGTGCCTCTTCAGCATCAGGCTCCTGGATATATGGCTTCAGGCTTTGGCATTTGAAACATATTAAATCTAAGACTAAATTCAAGATTCATAACCACTACAGAAGCATTCTAGACACTTCGGAAGGAAATGTAGCAGCGTATAATTAAAGACCTAAAATCAAAGACGTTGCCATGTCTTCACACATAACAAATAGTATTTGTAAATATATAAATGGATAACGAAGTGGTATATTAAGAAATACAATTGAAAAAATATAGCCAAAACTTATTAAAACATACACAAGGACACAGGAAAATCATAAAGTTTTTTTTTATATATCTTCTAAGCACATTATTTGGTGAGCGAAGTAGGAAAGGGAGGGAAAGTTTCGAGAAATTACAGACGGAAAAGAAAAGGAAGGAAACGAAATAGTTGGAAGGGAATGTGATTTAAAAGAAAATTGAAAAAATGCAGAAGGAAAAGGAGAGAGGAAGGATGATCTAGCGATCAACAGCCGCTCCTCTCCATCACATCTTCCAATGAAGCATAAAGCGAAGGAAATCCCGTCGAGACCAGAGCTTTCCATCACCCCGGCACCCCATCACCCTGTCGTCCCGTCACGTGCGTGTCTTTAGTAATCCGAGACGTCCTTACGTAAGACGCCTTCACGAGTGGCTACCTCAATCTGATCCTCGGTGACGCGGCATCTTCATCCATTAGCATACGACCGCTGCGTCTCAGCCCACACGTGACGACTAGATGCGTCACTCGCATCACTCCGCCGTGTGTCGCTGCTTATGTGATGGTCACTGTGCTTGGCCCAGCGTGCCGTCGCCTCTCTCTCTCCATCGTAAAACAGCAAACACGGCGCCGCCCCTCCACGCCGCGGCCGGTCACTGCCTCCATAACACTACATCATTTTTACATGCTTACGTCAGCCTATGGTTCATCAACATGGCAGCGGCTGCGGCTTTGCAACGAGATAAAAATGCCGGAGAGGATGATGGAGGCAAGAGTGACATAAGAGATTCGTCGTGTCGGTGCGAGATGAGGTGATAACTGCGTCAAGTCTCCGCTGCACTCCGCCACCGCCTCCCTGTGTCGCGATCCCTGGCCTGATAGAAGAGGTCACCATGGACGGTTGCTGTACTCTCCATCCGTGCTAAGACGGTATAGTATCATATAATTACTGCCGTTTTAACCAGAGACGCTATTCGCTGATACACAACAGATAAACACACACACACACACACACACACACACACACACACACGCACGCGCGCGTAGTGTAGTGGTTAGCACGCTCGACTCACAATCGAGAGGGCCGGGTTCGAGTCCCGGGAAGCGGCGAGGCAAATGGGCAAGCCTCTTAATGTGTGGCCCCTGTTCACCTAGCAGTAAATAGGTACTGGATGTAACTCGAGGGGTTGTGGCCTCGCTCTCCCGGTGTGAGGAGTGTGTTGTGGTCTCAGTCCTACCCGAAGATCGGTCTATGAGCTCTGAGCTCGCTCTGTAATGGGCAAGACTGGCTGGGTGACCACCAGACGACCGAGGTGAATTACACACACACACACACACACACACACACACACACTACACCATACCCGCCTTCACCAAACAGTCAACACCGGGCCAAGGTTGAAGGTTATCTTTATACAACTGGCGATGGAATTTTCCGCGAAACTAATGATTGTGTCACCTCATTATCTTGCATAAAAGGTTCAGCAATTTCCAATGACAACACGATTGGAGAGTCGTAACACAACACGCAGCTTGTGTAACAAACACACTGAAGCCTCAAATTCACCGCTAGCCTCAGACTACTGCGGCAGGAAGGAAACTGGCGAGTGGTGGTACGAGGCATGTATGAACACTATCCGTTGATAATTTTCGTTTCCAAAGTTGGCCTCTGAATTATGTACCAAGAGTCTACGAAAATTTTTATCCCGTCTGAAAGATATACGATTGTATACGCTGAGTGGCAAGCATGCAGGGGAGACAGCGACAGAATGAGAGATGTTCACACGTGGGGACGGAGCCCTTCCTCCCTCGCCCGCCGGGGGGCATACCACTCGGGTCGGCAGAGTCAACACTCCCTGACCACCACTACCACCACCACCACTATCGCTGCCACTTGCGTGCATTTTTGCCTGCCGCAGCGGGCTCACACCTGCCGCAGCCATCACACGAAGCGGTGGCTCCCTTCCTGGCTGTTTCGTCTCTTGGTTTCCCTATGCAGGCGTGTGGGGACGTGTAGCCTTCGTGGTTTCGTAGTCGGCCACCTCATGTGGCGCTGCTCGTGACGCCCTCCCCATGACTACTCCGCAACCTTAGACTTTCGCCTTTTCCAAGAAATGTTATGAAACCTTTCCCTATTGACTCTTGGTGGTCGTGGTCACTGGAATTTCCAGGACAAATTTGCATTTAGCGTCGTATCATCACTCGAGGCTCCGCTGCTGAAAGTCTGATGAGGTGGAGGGAAAAAGAGTCTGCTGTAGTAAACACTCCAGGAATAACAGCAGACGCAGGAGGAGGAAGAGGAAAGACACGGTTACCTGGACAAGTGGTCAAAGTTTGCACACGTGTATCCAGACATCTTACTTCCGGTGAAAGCCACTTTCCTACTATGTATATAAAGAAGTAAAATAATAACTTTCTGATGGAGACTTTTCCCAGCAAATTACATAACACCCGTGACTCACTGACGCCACGCAACAAATGTGCATGTCACTAACTTTACACTCTCCCACGTGGCAACACTTTGATAGAATACAGACCAAGATGAACATTAACGATGATAACGACAGCGGTGATAACAGAATATGAAGACAATAATGGAAATCTCAGGAAAGGAAAACTGGTAAAGGAAGAAGCGAGTTGCATTTAAGTTAATTATGCAAGATTTTTTTTTCTTTACTGTCACTGATGCGGATCTTGTGGTGGTGGTGGTGGTGGTGGTGGTGGTGGTGGTAAAACTACAGACAAATATAATACAAGAAACCTGTTTTTTTTCTAAGTTTTCAAGTTTTATTTTCTTTTTATGTCCCTGATGTGATGCGAATCATGAAGCTGCGACCGGATGTTGACGTGTGTGTGTGTGTGTGTGTGTGTGTGTGTGTGTGTGTGTGTGTGTGTGTGTGTGTGTGTGTGTGCGTGTCCATCAATCTTTCATTTTTAACGCCAACCACACACGCACAAACACAAACATGCACACACACACACACACACACACACACACACACACACACACACACACACACATCGTGGCCACTACAATCACCCACACAACTTATCATTCTCCCAATAAGGTGGCGGTGGTGGTGGTGGAGGTAGTGGCCGGTGCCCTCGCCAGACTCTCAGACCCACTGCCTACGGGTTCCAGGATAGCCAACACAGTGGTTTACGTAATACTGACCACAGCGAGTTACGTAGAGAAGGGTTAAGAGTGGCAATGTTGTGTCTTGACTTTCATTTTTCATTGCTCATAGTTATTTCAGCATCTAATCAGCTATATATATTTTTCTTTAACTATCTATTGATTTGTTTATTCACTCAGACATTCAGCAACAAATTCATTCCGTCATAATAATTCACTAATTCACTCATGCACTCCTCACCTTTGTTCACTAATTTTCTTGACTATCTCTATACTCATTTTCTGATTCATTTATTCATTTACGCACTCCTTAACTTATTCATTTACTCAGCAGATAACTCACTTGTGTCCACACACACATTCAATCAACCTACCTACTCATCCCACCCTTGATTTTCCCTTCCAAATAAGTGAACTAAAATATCATGTAAATACGTGCTTTATAATAAACTTCTCAACCTATACCAAGCAACATCATTCTAAATCCTACACTTAAAAAATGTCTTAATTCCTGCTATAATCTGATATTGTATTCTTTAACCTCCCCTCACTGTGGTATGCAAGAATTCACACCACTAGAAGCAATGTATGGAATCTTAATGAATACGTACAAGAAATGGGATAAGATAAGAGTGGATTTTATCATTTCTAGCCAGTATAATGTTTGGAACCAGCTGTAGAACACGGTAAGATGTCTCAGAGCGGCTGGTGATCGAGGAAAGAGGTGCCAAGTAACAGACAAAGAATGAATCAAGGTACTCCCACAGCATTTCCTAATCCTACTTAACCGCTTCAGTACTGGGACACATTTTTACCTTGAGATTTGTGTAAGATTGGACCCTTTTATTGACATTAGGAAGGGTTCATGGAGGTCAGAAGATGAATGGTCAGTCTTCACTATTCTGATCCCCACGTAAGTTTCTGAAGCTGTATGAAGTCACCAAATAATAACCAGAATAAAAAAAAATTGAAGGGATTAAAGTGTGTCTCAGTTCCCTTACGATATATAACGGGCCCTTTACGCAGCGTGCACGGGTTGGTTAAGACTCTGCAACACTATCTCTATCCGCTTCCTTTCCTGCGGTGTTCACAAGTCGACGCCTCCACTCATGTGTTACAGAAGGACGTGTGAGGCGTACCGGTGACGGGTCTATGGATCTGTGCAACGGGAGAAAAAAATAAGCAGCAAAGGACACCACGCTGCTATGAACTACACGGTGCACGGGCGACACGAGGCCACGAGGGACGAGGACATGGGGGACGAGGACACGAAGGAACGAGGACACGAGGCACTAGAACACGAGGACACTGAAATACGAGGACACTAGGACACGAGAAAACGAGAACACTGGAACTCGAGGACACCAGAGCACCAAAACACCACAACACAGGACATCATAACACCACAACACGAGGATATAAGGGCACGTGGACACCAGGGATGGGCTTCTTACGTTACACACAGGCTGATGGCGACGCGGTGTCCGAACGAATCTAACTTGCAACACCAACCTACCACGACACCCGCTACTTTCCTCAAACAGGGTATCAAGTCCTCATAAAAACAGACAAAACTGATCAAGGGGGTCGCGGTGTCAGGGGTGAAGGGGGTGAGGAGGGGAAGAGGAGAGGGGGGAGGTTGTTCCTGCATTCCTGTGTTATGTCCGTGGTAGATGAGTTTGGATGTTGAGTGGGTCGGTGGCACAATGTTTGGTTCAATTTCTATGCGTTGTAGGTTCGATGTTGAGTTTCACGTGTTTCTCAGTGGAAGAGGTAAAGCTGTCTTGCGTTCATGTCCAGCGTCATATGATTTCTTTATTGCAACACCTTAAGAACTTGTCCTTTTAAATAACACTATACAGACAACTGCCGCCAAGAGAGAGAGAGAGAGAGAGAGAGAGAGAGAGAGAGAGAGAGAGAGAGAGAAGGGGATGGTGGAGATAGGTGTTGTCAGTCCAATTCGTCATAGTGGTCGCCAAGGGGCAGCTTCCTCCTCTTCTTCCTCTTCTTCTCCTTCTCTGCCCCTCACCTCACCTCACCTCGCGGCCCCAGGTACTAACAACCATGAACTCACTAATCACCTCCTTAATCACCGTTTCGTTCATCATCCTCATATCATCACTTACGGCGTAGCGATGGATGAGTGTGTGTGTGTGTGTGTGTGTGTGTGTGTGTGTGTGTGTGTGTGTGTGTGTGTGTGTGTGTGTGTGTGTGTGTGTGTGTGTGTGTGTGTGTGTCATAAGGTTCACTAAACATCGGAGGGAGAGAAAAAAAAGTATATATTAACCGCTTCTTTTCCTGTCTTTACGTAACCTGAGACCGGCCAGGGATCAAGTTAAGAGAAGAACAAAAAGAAAAAAAACTGGTCTTGCAGATAAATTCGGTCAAACAAAAAAAGAAAAGAACACGAAAGTTAACAATTAATAGTATATTGTTATTTTCCACTTTTCTATCCAAGGCAGTAAGAGTTGAAAGAGTCCAAACCTCCTTCAGTACTGGAACACATTCCTACCTTGAGATTTGTGCATGATTAGACCATTTTATTTACATTAGGAAGGGTCTACGGAGGTTACAAAATGGCTACAGTCTTCATTATTTTAATCCCCACATAGGTTTCTGAACCTGTATAAAATCCCCAAATAGTAAGCAGAATTAATACAGAAACACGTCATGGTACTGAAGGGGATAAATGTATGGATGATCATGTGAGCCCATTTCTCGAGGCTCAAAAAAGACAGTGGCAGCGTGAGTGGAAGTGACTGTTTCTTCGCTTCTTCCTGTTTCGTGCAGGCTCGTTCCGCGGTGGCTGGCAAGCACACACACCAGATAGTTATTGAGTGTGACCGGTGATATATCGCTCTGTTTTGCTGATTTTTTAGAAAGGATTCTTATTTTGTTTTACTTTGTTTACTTTTTACTCATCAAGGTCTTCAGCGACGTAAGTTGTTTAGTTTTGTTCCATTAGGGAAACATTACATATCTACATTTTACATTGCTCCAGTAACATTACGTATTTCGATCAGTTTTGTTTTCTTTTAGGAATAACTATTTTTTCGAGATTTTAATCATAGAGATTTACAACGAAGTATTCTTTCATGGTTTGCTGAATTTAAAAAATACGGCATTACTTACATTTATCTTTCAAATTACCTTTAAAGTAGTATATACTTCATCTTGTCTTATGTAAAGTATAGCATCTTTTCAAAAGGTAAAGTTCTGTAAAATCGTTCATATAATGTAAACTGCTTTCCTTCCTCTATTGTTAAGAATGCATTGATTTCAACTTTCTTTCTTCAAGACTTTCTTGAAAACAATTATGCCCAATCACCATCAGAACAGGTCTATAACTCTCTCTCTCTCTCTCTCTCTCTCTCTCTCTCTCTCTCTCTCTCTCTCTCTCTCTCTCAAAAGGGGAGAAGGGTCATACTTTCCCTAGAATCTCCATACGAGATATAAACTGCTCGCTTCCGTCGCCTGAGGGAATCACGACAACTTTCTCCTGCAACACTTTCCCTGAACTCAGACCCCACAACGATGCGACTTCCCTTTCATTCAAGTCTGTTCTCTTTTGTGACTTGATGAATTTATGGATGTCAGTGAAAATTGGTAGGTTTGTTTCGTGCAGAGGTTGCCAAATGTTGACCTGATGGATTCTTACAGTTTCCTTTATTATTTTACGTTCTTGTGTTCTTTTCTAAACAATACCATGTGATCCTACTGTTACGTTGCCTTAGGTCAGTCAAGAAGTTAGTTAGTTTATCAGTTAGTCAGCTGTGTAAAAGAAAATTCTGTATACTTGACAGCTTTATTTTGAGATTGATTTATTTTCTTAAGTTCTTATGGTTCCTTTCTAGGAATATTATGTGAATACCTACTGTTGTGCTGCATTAAGTTAGTCAAGCAGTTTGCTAATAAAGTTAATAAAAAATCATGTATTCTTCTGATTTTTGGCGCCGCAAGGTTATGTGGC
>NC_059304.1:8417443-8427443 GCF_017591435.1 Portunus trituberculatus | reverse complement strand
ATCCAGTATTTTGATGGTTCAATATTCTCTCTCTCTCTCTCTCTCTCTCTCTCTCTCTCTCTCTCTCTCTCTCTCTCTCTCTCTCTCTCTCTCTCTGCTTTCCAGTCAACATTTACTAACTTCCCCCTCAAACTCGTCATTATAACCATCTGACTCCTGACTTTCATCAAGGTGTATTCTTTCAGTCTTTGACATTTCCTACACGAAACATTCAAACCCCAACACCTTAATCTTCAACACTCTTTTTACTCTCAGACGCAAAATTCGTCGCTTTCACAAACAAACTTTCGCTTTCTTTTTTCATCATCAACCTTCATTCGCAGTCAATCAAATCTTCACTTTTCCACCACCAAACCATTCACTCTCATCTTCACCACAACCATTCACTTCTTTAGCCACTCAAACCCTTCACTTTTCAAGCAAATTTCTTTCCTTTCAAGTCCTCAAGCCATCCCTTTTTTTTCCTCCATTGCTTTTTTACCATCCCAGAACCCTCACTCATCACATTTACCCAAGACAAAAAAAAAAAAAAAAAAAAGAAAGAGAGACGATGAAACAAGACCTCAATACGCGTGACCAGAGCTTCCAAGGCCACGAGCGACAGTCCCAAGGTCTTGTCTTCCCAGCTGAGCTACGGGGAGGGACAGGACGCGCGGTGGACAAGGAAAGTGAGGACCAGAAACTCAGGCCTCCGCTGCTACATTTCCCTTTCATCCTCTCACTCTTAATAAGACAGTGAGAGTGGCGGTGGGTTGAGGAGTTTTCACTTTTTATTCCGTTCTCCCTCTCTCTCTCTTTCCACACTCTTCTCTTCTCAATCTTCTCTTCTTTAGCTCACGTGGTTTTGTTTATCAGTATAATCTGTGGATGTATGATTGCTACGCACTATTGTGTGCTCAGAGGCGAGAAAGCTGTGATAATGATTCGTGTTTAAGGAGTGTTTTTTTTTTTGTGTGTGTGTAAGAGAGAGAGAGAGAGAGAGAGAGAGAGAGAGAGAGAGAGAGAGAGAGAGAGAGAGAGAGAGAGAGAGAGAGAGAGCGAGGCAGGTTAGTGCCCCTAAACGACAGGTAGCCTCTCACTTCCCATCAAGACCTCAGTGAATGTCAGCGCACCACAGCTCGGCCAGACGCTCCCATTCCTCCTCACTCCTGATGTCATAACCTGCCTTCTCCTACCACGGGGAAAAAATGATTAGAAAAAAAAAAAAAAAAGCAGGCCGGGGCGGTGAGAGGCGCGTTCACTGGCTCACACTCTGCAGCACGTGAGAGGAGCGTCGGGATCGAGGTCACACTGGTAAACATTGCCAAACGAGTCACCAGAACCACCTCTGACCTTCACCTGGCCGTGTGAAGAGTGTGTCAGTGTGACTTATGTAAGCGCCATCCATTTACGGCGTGGTGCAGCAGGTGGCAGCGGCAGTGACAGGCGGGGCACTCTTGGCGATAAGGTACACCTGGTGCCGCAGATGGCACTCCCAGGCATCACCACGACGCACCGGCCAGGACAACACACGAGGATGCTATTGGTGGTAAAGATGCAAATCAGATTTCAAGGCCTGACCCTGAAGTCCAAGGTTCTGGGACCGAGTGAGGCTCAAGGTGACATTCCCTAGAGCCGGTCTCGTTTCAGCTGTCCCTCTGAGGCAGCAGCGGCAGCGGAGCACCAGCACAGGGAGTCGCGTGTACGTGGGAGGCGAGGCACGGGTGTGGGGTATGGTCACGGTTCATGGCCCAGTTAGCGGGTCTTTCTCACTGTATTTGAGTAAGGTAAACATGCAAACAATGATCGTGGGGAGCTGAGAACACGGCAACTGTGCTGGCGGCGTGTACCTGGCGCCCCCGGGAGGCCAAGGATACGATTACCTGCAGTCTCCCTCACCTTGACGAAAACTGGGATATTTTTTACTCGCCTGGTCCCTGTACTCCGTCCATCCCGGGGAAGGGTGTGTCCGGTCCCGCCACACCCTTACCTCTGGCTCCTGCCCTCCACGCCTCTCGATCCCCCTCGCCCTCACTCCCTCTCTCTCTCTCTCTCCAGCCTCACCTTCATGTTCATCCTGATCATCTCTCCCACTTCTTCCTAATCGTCCTCCCTCTTCTCCTCCTTCTCATCTTCGTTCTTGTGCTTTTTCTACGACAATCTTACCTTGAAGTTTATCCCACTTACTCCTCCCTCCTCCTCCTCCTCCTCCTCCTCCTCCTCCTCCTCCTCCTCCTCTTCTTCTTTTCTTTTCTTCTTCTTCTTCTTCTTCTTCTTCTTCTTCTCTCCTCTTCCTCCTCCTCCTCCTCCTCCTCCTCCTCCTCCTCCTCCTCCTCCTCCTCCTCCTCCTCCTCCTCCTCCTCCTCCTCCTCCTCCTCCTCCTCCTCCTCCTCCTCCTCCTCCTCCTCCTCTCCTTCTTTTTTTTTTTTTTCTTCTTTTCTTTTTTTCTTCTTCTTCTTCTTCTTCTTCTTCTTTTTTTTCTTCTTCTTCTTCTTCCTCCTCCTCCTCCTCCTCCTCCTCCTCCTCCTCCTCCTCCAAGCGCATAATATTTAATAGCTTCTCAGTATCTTTAATTCAACTCTCTCTCTCCCTCTCTTTTGTCATCACTCTCCCTCTCCCTTCCTTCCTTCCCGCCCTGCTACACCTTAACTCTCCCACGCTCACTCTCTTTTACGCTCCCTTTCCTTTGGCCTTCCTCTCCCTTTTCACCCTCGCTGCATTGGTAATAGACTCTGCTATTCGCTACAGGTGTGTGTGTGTGTGTGTGTGTGTGTGTGTGTGTGTGTGTGTGTGTGTGTGTGTGTGTGTGTGTGTGTGTGTGTGTGTGTGTGTAAACTATGGTGTATGGTTTACGAGCTGATTATTAATGGATTACTTGCTGTGTTAAAAAAAAAAAAAAAACATCTAACTATCTGAGTTGAAAATAAGAAAAAAACAAACTATATATATGAATGACTGAATGAATGAAAGCATTACTACACACACACACACACACACACACACACACACACACACACACACACACACACACACACACACACCAATCAACCAGGCGATCAACAAACAAACCTACAAACAAACAGACACCTACCAAGGCAAAGAAAAAGCTGCAGAACAAACACATGAAAGCGAGGAGGCACGTGGATCCAAGACAAACACACAGACACACAGACAGACAGAAAGACAGACAGAGACAGACAGACAGACAGACAGACAGATAGACAGACACCCACGAAATCGAAATGTTGCACCACTTTCCCTGTCTGTCTGCCTGTTGATTGGTGTGTGTTTGTATGTATGTATGCATATAGGTTAGGTAGGTAGGTCAATATGTATGCAGTCTCTCTCTCTCTCTCTCTCTCTCTCTCTCTCTCTCTCTCTCTCTCTCTCTCTCTCTCACTACCAAAATACAAAAAGATGGACGCCGCAACAGTCCAACGAAAGGGAAACACGTACACTCTCCTTCATTCCTACAACAAGACCAGTTCTCGCGCCACACACTCTCGTTTGTTACTCCCACTCCTCTGCCTAAATACTACTTAATATTGGTCATGTCATTTATGTTGGTGTAAATAAAGGTAAAGTGTAGTCTCGTCTCGTCAGCAGCAGTGAGAGGAGCAAGGGAACAGTCATGTGCATGTGCATATCCACAAACGTATGTTGCATGATCAGTGACGTTCATGATACTAGGAAAAAATATTGTTGGTAAAAAGACGTTAATTTCTGGGGATGTTTCCTGAAGATCACGAGAGATGCTGGCGGCTCAGAGGCATGCTTGTGGTCACTGTTGGAACTCCTCAAGTAGGAGAGGGCGGGAAAAACAACAAAAAATATCGGGTTTTCATGGGATTCCACAGGATATATATAGGGACAAAGGATTCTGGGGCCCACAAGCATAGTCGGAGTCCTGCTGGATCTCCCCGGACAAGAGAAGATTGAAAAAAACACATAAATTCGACGGGTTTTTGAAGGGTGCATCAAGGGACCGAAGATGCTTGGGGCTCTCACGCTTCCTCAGGGACTCCAAACAGAACGCATGGTACGCACTCTCCCAGGACACGCCCTCCTACAGGCAGCCGCTGCTACCCAAAGACCCCAAGACCACGCCCTGGACCGATGGACACTCACGATCTGCTCTCGGGAGGCGCCGCGGATCAGTACTAGCACATGTCTCCCGCGTGTTCCCTGCAGCGCCCTGGTGTGTGTTCAGGGTCATTGGTGGATGGACGGAAAGGCCTTGCGTGGCGGCCTTCAGAGAGAGGACTGACCGCGGCGAACTAGACTGATCTGCTCTGTGCAATGCAAGTCGACTATGCCTGTCATTTTTTCTTGAATGGAGTTTTAGCACTATCTTCACATCCTTGGCTAACGTTCTTTAAGAGTGTGATATCGCATGGAAGTTGGCTATCGTTCATGCTTATTGTTTGAAGAGAGTATCACGTCTATAAGTTCACCTTCTGTCAATGCCTGATCAGTCTAACACGTTGCATTGATGCATTAGTGAACCTGATGTACACGGAAAGACGTAGCGTTAAGGAATTATACATAGACTTATTTGCTTCATACAAGATGACTGGTTTACACACCTCATGTTCATTATAAGAAAAAAACTATCAACTCTTTTCATTCACTCTTGACCATCACTTAAGACTGAATTCTTGAATGCTCTACGTAAATGAGAAAGATGCGTCAAGGCAGAGAGTGGTGAAGGCGAGTCAGTGAGAAGAAGCTGCACTGAGCCAGGGATGAGCAGACGCGTCCCCACTAAGAGATGCTGGACTGGCGGGCGGCCACACCCTCGTGCTTCTTGGATTTATCATGGACGCACATTAATCAAGGACGAAAGGCAACACTGAACGTTAAAACAGTCACATCTACCTTGATTGTTTTCTTCTATTAGGATTAGGACGTATTAGTGAACGCAAACACAGAGCATTAGCAAAAAAATCTCAAGCGAAAGCATGCAATGAAATGAAGGAAGACTCATACAAATGAAAATGACAATAAACAAATCAATTCGGAAAACATGAACGGAAACACCAAAACACGACGTGAGAAGAAAACAAAAACTCCTACAAGAACAATAGAAAACGAGCCGAGGGTCACAAACACACCTCGGACACAGGGCACAAAAACACGCTGCAGACACACTCACTTCACCAGCGACGTGCAGCGAGGAGACAGGTAGACAGGCGCCGCCCAGAACTCACCTGTGGAAGAAGAGAAGAGAGGTAATGATTAAATGTTTCAATGCCGCGAGACCATTCATCCATTTGTTAATCAGACCTGGAAGTTATCTAGGCTATCTGTTTTTGTGGCATTCAGTACTTTCTACATATTTCCAGACTTTTTCCCCTAAACAATTTCTGTCTTCTTTTCTTTTTGTTACACCCAATACTTTCTCTCTATATATTTACAATCTTTTTTTTTTTTGTTGCTTTTATAATTTATCTGCATATTACCATCATTTATTTTAATAGCATCTAGTATTTTCTTGCGACGTACTCAGAGCTTTTCCTTTCCTCAACAGTTTTCAAACATAACCTATATTCTTGCGAGAGGCGGTGACAGGGAGCAGTGTGGCACGAGTGGCATACACGGCGTGATGTACTGACGGTGTCTGAGTCGATCACGGTGGAGTGAAAGGCAAGGAAATGCTCCAGCAGACGTGGATGTGTTGACTCCGTGCACGTGCTCTACTTTTCCTTATTGCGTGAGTCTTACGGCTCACGCGGCGGCCGGAGGTGGTGTTCCTTCGCCTGTAGACTCATCCACTCCCCCTGCTCCTCCCGCCCCGCTGCACTCCCTCCGTCATGGCCCACGCGGATGCCTCGCAAAAACGTCTTTCCGAGCAATGCAGCGGGGAACGGACAAGCCAAAATCATGCATCCCACGAGCCTCGCCTGCCACGCTCATTCAAGCCTCCAGTCACTGACACTCCCTGACTTGCGCAACGTATGAATGTAAGTCATGCTCGGGGGAAAAAAGATGGAGCAAAAAAGCTTAACCGACCATAAAAATGCCGCTGGAAATCATGGAGGAGAAAAAGACTGACCGGCGGCTAAACTCGAAACATAAAACAAGAAATGTGTCACCTAAACAACAGATAATTAATAAATGTCCTGACAAATCAAGAAGAAATAGAACGCAGTAACGAAATCACAGCCTTACCTAATGCCTGACACAAGGACACAATGTTACAAGTAAAAGTACGGTGCAACACAACATCAAGTCCAGCCTCACAGTTCACAATTGGACACACCTGCCCCCAGTGCCCCACCAAGCTGCTGTTCCCCGAAGTCCTTACCGCTGGATGGGGGAGGTAAGGTCAGAGAGCAAGGGACGCAGCCAGGCAGGTCACCAGCTGTAGATTACATGATGTGAGAGGCGACACAGCTGACCAGAAGCCATACACTCTCCTTAGTACGAGCTCAACCTCACTTTAAGCCCTTCGTTAAGTGGCAGATCAAAGAAAAAAGTTGAATATATCGTAAAGTAATGATGAATTTTGTTTTTCCTCGATATGCACAGTGTTTCCTGTCTTTATTTAAGCTTGTTACGTTTTTTGTGGACTTTGATTAATCTTGTTACATCCTCATATTAGATAGATACTTAATAAAATTGCGAGAAGATTATACTTATTCATTTATACACTAATTTCCTTTTGACACAACGTTCCTAAAAGCACAAAATCAGTAGTGTTTCTCATAGAACCTGATTAGACCTCATACATAAAATCATTGACTTATGGGAAGACTACTGGTTTATTTTTGCAGAGGATTCATAAAAGAACAAGAGTCTGCAAACGTGCACAGCGATGCGCCTCTTGAAAGTATAAACATCACCTGTCCTCATTTACTAACTTGCCAGACGAGTGTGTGTGTGTGTGTGTGTGTGTGTGTGTGTGTGTGTGTGTGTGTGTGTGTGTGTGTGTGTGTGTGTGTGTGTGTGTGTGTGTGTGTGTGTGTGTGTGTGTGTGTGTGTGTGTGTGTGTGTGTGTGTGTGTGTGTGTGTGTGTGTGTGTGTGTGTGTGTGTGTGTGTGTGTGTGTGTGTGTGTGTGTGTGTGTGTGTGTGTGTGTGTGTGTGTGTGTGTGTGTGTGTGTAACAGCGTCTAGTGCTCACCTGTTTGCTATTTACCTGTCTGTCAATTATCTCACTTAATCTCACCTGTTTATCAGAAACTCTCACACATCCACTGAAACCACCTGTCACACCTTTCACACCTGCTTTGCTCACCTGTCTGCCAATAGTCCCCACATTTCTACTTGAACCACAGAAACACATGCACCAATCTGCCCAAACTCTCACACCTGTCTTAACGAGCTGCAGGTGTGGGTAGGTGTGTCCACTCCTCTACCTGCTTCTCTAGCTGTCCACCTCCTCACACCTCACACAAAGCTCACTGAGAGGGATGAACGGACCACGACTTCTAAATACGAGACAAAGAGCACATTAACATATTGGCGGCCACTCGACGGGGAAAGACGAGATACAGGAACAAAAAGTGGTCACTCCTCCGCCCCTTTCCCCTTCCCACTGACTACCTGAGGCTGGGGAATAGTGGGGGAATTGGTGTTGGTGTAGGGTCATGTGTGTGTGTGTGTAGGTGTGTGTCTGTCTATGTGTATGTGTGTGTAGGTGTGCTTGGGGTGTGTGGGGTGAAAGGAGCGAGTGCGTGGTGTGGTCATAAACATAATTTCAAAGTGACCGAAGTCCAGCAGTAAAGAGTTTCGACATAAGGCTTCTCCTCCTCCTCCTTCTCCTCCTCCTCCTCCTCCTCCTCCTCCTCCTCCTCCTCCTCCTCCTCCTCCTCCTCCGCCTCCGCCTCCTTCGGTACCACTTTTTACTTCCACCGACCGACCACGAACGTTTTCTTTGACGCAATACTCTCTCTCTCTCTCTCTCTCTCTCTCTCTCTCTCTCTAGTAGGAAAACTGGATGAATATTGATATGGACACTGTAACTTAGACTCTGTATGCTACAAGTGAGTAAAAACTAGACACACACACACACACACACACAGAGAGAGAGAGAGAGAGAGAGAGAGAGAGAGAGAGAGAGAGAGAGAGAGAGAGAGAGAGAGAGAGAGAGAGAGAGAGAGAGAGAGAGAGAGATGGAGGAAATGCACACCCAAAACCTTATTAATTATGATCACGTCTTCACTTTCATTTTCCACCACCACTACCACTATCGCCACCACCACCACCACCACCACCACCACCACCACCGCCAACACCGCCGCCAGCCTTCAGGAATCGCCTTCGTCATCACATCAGTCCTCCGGTGTGCGTGGGAGTCGGAGGGAGAAAAGCTTGGTAGAAAGAGCGAAAAGTCACCTGACCTTCGAATCGCCATTATGGAGATATGTGTGGGTCAGTGGAGCGCCTTGTGACGGGCGGGAGAGACAGACGGTGGGAAAGGAGGTGGAGGAAAGAAGGAAGAAGGAAGAGGAAAAAAAGGATGTGACCGTGAGGAAGGAGGTGGAGGGAAAGGAAAACAAGGAAGACACACTGGGGAAAAACTCACTTGAGTCATTGACGGGGAAGGAAAGAAAGAGATAGTAGGGAAGAAAACGGTTGTGGAAAGACGGAATGACGATAAAGCGAGGAAGGGAGAAAGGCGAGGAAAAACATGGTAAAGACATTGAAGGAGAGGAAAGTGAGGGAAGGAGATAAGGGTCGTGGAAAGATGAGACGGAGACAAAGGGAAGGAAAAACATGGACGAGACATTGAGGGAGAGGGAAAGAGAAGGGTGGCGGAGAGGAGAGGAGAGGGAGACAAAGTAAGGAGGGGAGAAACGGAATGAAAAACAGGGTCAACACACTGAGAGAGAGAGAGGAATTAAGAAGGGGAGAGGGAACGGAGATGGAAAGATGAGGCTGTCACGAAATGAAAGGAGAGGGGAGAACACAGAGGAAAATCGTTGTGACATTGAAATAAGGAAAAGATGAAATGAGAACACACACAACGAGGCCAAACGTGGAACGATGAATTGAGTGAATGTTAAAGGAGGTCAAGCAACTGAAGATGGCCTGCACACGTAACAAAATACCTGTCTTACCCAACGCCAACACTGCGCCAATTAATCACCTGTCTGAACCCTGCACGCGAGCAGCCCCGAAACTGACCTTCCTTCAAAGCACCTCATTAATTCCACACCTTCCACACTAGTAACAAAACACCTGCAGCACCATGATCATCCATCTTTCAACCCCTTCAGTACCATGACGTGTTTCCATATTCAGTCTGCTTTGCTTACTATTCGGTGATTTTATACAGCTTTAGAAACTTATGTAGGGAATTAATCTTCTGACCTCCATATACGCTTCGTAATGCCAATGAAGTGGTCTAATCGTATCCAAACTCATGGTATTAATGCGTCCTAGTGCTGAAGGGGTTAAGTATTCCAACTACTTACATATTTTCTTTATGCAAAAGGAACACTGGCCAAGGACAACAAAAATTATTCACTTAGGTGTCACTCCCAAAAGATTAACATAGATTTGGGTTAGTTAGCCCAAGTTAGGGTAGGTTAAATTACGTTAGCTCAAGTTAGATTAGATTAAGGTAGGAAGAGCACCCGTCGACAAGAACAAATTAAAACGAGAAAAAAAAAAACTGATGTGTTGGTATCCAGAAAAGAGCCAAAAGTGGAAGGCAAAAATCACAGTTCATTTAAGATAGAATCCTCAATAAATGAAGGATAAATAAATATCTTGAGACTAACAGTAACAAACCAGGCAGCACGATTGTTTTCTCACCTTTACACCCGACTCACGTACCTGCATCTCTGTCCCGCACGTACACGGCTACCGCTACGAGTTCCTGCCGCCCGAGACACGTGACTAAAAGGGATCACTAGTGCGTGGAGACAAGAGGCAATAAAAACCCTTCCCGTTAGCGACGCACCGGACCGGAAAGAGGGAGACAGGTAGAGACACAGCGAGAGTGAGTGAACGCGACGTCTTCACCTGACAATTAGTATCAAAGGTGACGTGTGTGTGTGTGTGTGTGTGTGTG
>NC_059304.1:8394943-8409943 GCF_017591435.1 Portunus trituberculatus | reverse complement strand
TGAATACTAACAAATCTTTTAAAAATCTATTAGAGTCTTTTCCTTTCTAACAATAATTTTGGGAAAGCGGGAAATTAATACCTCGTTTTCTAAGTTTCTCAATTATTTTACTCTTTATATCAATTTCCTTTCTCAAGTAACCTAATAAACAAGTGACACCGGTTACAGGCGACACACCTCCCGAGCCAAACAGTGAGAGGGAGACAGGGCGTGGCGCGCGGCGGTCACCAGGGCACATGGCGGACCTTTAACCCTTCGATTCCCAGCAAGATAACGCGACCCTTATCACGCTTTCAATGACTCGATTTTGCGGTAGATAAGGCGATGCTCTAAAGGTTAAGGATTTTCTGGGACTTTCATTTGTTTATTACCTTGTTTTATTCCTCACGTTCAAGGCAAGACATCAAGAAAGGCGTGGGTGTGGTGGCCTGTGTCGCTGCGCTCCACTCCGTGTCACAACAATACAGGAACATTAAAGTAAGGAAAGCTGCAAGAAGCCATTGGTCCTACACGTGGTAGTTCCTGTATAAAAAGGATGTCTACCTACTTCTACCTATCGTTTCCAACATAATAAACTTGCGTAATATTCTTTTATAGGCTTTAAAGCGTTATAAAAGTGCTCTCGGTCATCCTGCTCTTGTTAATTACCCTTAACCTAATCTTCTAATTATACGTAAACAAACTTCACTTAACCTAACTTAACCTAACCAAATTAGATCCAACCTACCCTAACCTAAACTAACCATACCTAACCTATCCTAAGCTAACGTAACCTAATCCTAATCCAGTCAAATCCAATCTAATCTAAGGTACCGTTCACGTGTTAGGTCTAGCCGGCGTTTTGGGGCTTCACGCAGGTATGTGAGATGAGAGGGACGAATACCTGCCTGTAATTAGTTCCCTGATTCTTGAAACCTCCCCAGCTGATCCGTGATGCCTGGATGCCAGAGAGACCACGCTCAGACAGGTGGTAATAGTGGTGGTGTTGGTGATAGTGGTGGTGGGGTCTTTGACTTGTGAGACATCTGTGTGTCTGTTATAGTGTGATGATGATGTATATGGTGGTGGTGCTACAATGTATGGTAGTGATGGTGGTGAGAGCAAAGGATTAGTTAATACATCATAGATAAATAATGGGTAAATGAATGACAGATGTGAGTGCATAAGATGATAAAATAACCGCCAAATAAAGAGACCAATAAAGTCAACAACACAAAGGGTGATAGACACACAAATAAACAGACAGAAAAATAAGCACGTAGGAAAGAAAAAAATCAATCTGCAGACATACAGAAGTAGCACATATAAGAAAAAAAAAATCAGTCAACAAATCCACACACAAAAAACAGTACTAAATAGCAAGACGGACAAATCACACACAGCCTTCTCACACCATCACAACACCACAATGACACTACTTACTTCTCCTCTTCCTATAACTCTTGCCTCGAAAACCCCCAAGACTGACTCACTTACTCTTCCCTTGTAACGGAACCTTTTCTTCTCTGCCTGGCAAAATAGAGCGAGAACAAGAAAGAGAAAGAGAGAAAGCATCATGGAAACTAACAGAAATCACATCATAAAGTCACATCAGGAAATAAATTGCTATTATTATACGCAACAAGGAACTTTCGCCTTTTGTGAGAGCAGCAAACAACCCGGGCAATTTCCCACATATTTCTTTACACTTCCAGCCACCGCAATGAGTGTGGTAAAGAAACGGTAGAAGAAACACACGCTCTGACCAACCGGCAGACTGTCCGCGATTGAGGGGAAGCACATTGGTGGAGTAAAAAGAGAAGGAAGAAGAAGAGGAGGAAGAGGAGGACGGGGAGAGGGGAGGAGAAGGAGGAGGAGAAGAAGGAGAAGGAGGAGGAGAAGGAGGACGAGGAGAAGGACACAGGATGGTTGACAGATAATGGAAAAAAAAAAACGAACAAACGAGAAAATGAAAAATAAGCAAAAGGAAAATAAGAATAAGAAAACAACCAAATTACTTTAAAAATACATGAAAAAAAAAAAAAAGAAAAAGCAAGAAAGCAAATAAAAGAATAGAGAAAATGAAATAAAAAGAATAAGACAAATAAGGAAAAGGTGGAACAAAATACGGAAGAGGAGGACGGAGGACGAGGAGGAAGACTTAGCGAGGCAAGCAGGAGGACACCCACATTCCCCTGGACACGTGGGGGCGATGACACGGCACTGGATGGGACCGCGGCAGGACAGGACAGCCTATCCGGGTTGGTGTTTACATCGAGCCCGCGTGCTAACCCGTTCTGAGCGCTGCGTCACGCCCCGCTCACTGGCCGCTGACACTTACGCTTGCTCTAAAGGCTCGTGTTATTTAACGCTTTGCTCTCTCACCACGACTATTTTCAAAGGCCACAGAGATGATGAAGCAGGTTGTCAAGACTATTACTTATGTTAATTTGCTACTAGAATCAGGAAAACGCGCTTAAAAACATTTACTACTACATTTAGAGGCTTTTGAAAGTTGTAAAGGTGAATTCAGAAGTGTTTGAGAATGTATTCCTATGTTTGTGTGTTCCATAACGCTTTGGGAATTCACCAGGATTTTTGTTAAAGGTCAGAAATGATAGGGCAGGTTCTTATGCGCATTTTTCTCCTTGTAGCAGATAAATGTTAGTTAAACTGTCACCAGAATCATGAAAACACACTTAAAAGCCGCCATAACTTCCATTACAGCCAGTTAAGAGTAGTCAAGATGAGGAGCTGAAACGTTTAAGAGCAGGAACTTTGGTCATACGGAGGACACATAGATATAACACAACACAGCCCGGCGCTTCAAGACAGAATTCTCAAACATTCCAGCGGCCGATCTCGATTACTTTAACTGAGATGGAAGTTATGAGAATTTTCAAGAGCTTTCAATGATTTTACTGATAGATCAACAAATACTCTGCACTATTTATACAGGGGAAAAAAAAAATCCATGAGAGCCCAACATGATGAAAGAACAAAGTATTGAGGAATATTAGCTTTAGTTCTAGTGTCCCTCTGCAAAAAAAGTGAAAGAAAGGTTACTAAGAGATCTAAGAGCGCTAACTGAAGAAAGATTAAGGAAATATAGTGTTAGTGTTCTTGTAGGAAAACGCTGGTGGTGAAGGCGCCGCAAACAGTGAGTGGAGGCATGGCAATCCTGCGGGGAAGAGAGAAAGGAAAGATTTGAGTAGTGTGAGAGAAGCGAGGAAGTGACAATGAGGTCCTGGATGGTTACTTCACGGTGAAATTTGAGGCGTGAGAGAGAGAGAGAGAGAGAGAGAGAGAGAGAGAGAGAGAGAGAGAGAGAGAGAGAGAGAGAGAGAGAGAGAGAGAGAGAGAGAGAGAGAGAGAGAGAGAGAGAGAGAGAGAGAGAGAGAGAGAGAGAGAGAGAGAGAGAGAGAGAGAGAGAGAGAGAGAGAGAGAGAGAGAGAGAGAGAGAGAGAGAGAGAGAGAGTCACCTTCACATTCCCCTCAGGACGTGACTCTAGCACCACGCCTCGTCCCGCCGCAGCTAATTGTGACTGCGATGCTATAAAGTCCCACCTTGTATCCACCTTGAGAGCGGCGCCCCTGCTCACCCCTCCCATCGCCCCACTCAGCCCGGGAAGGTGGTCGGGGCAAGAACACACAAGACTTACGGTGCTTGAGGCCTTGGTTAACTGAGAGTACCGAGGCATACAAGTACAAACACACAGGCACACGCACACATAGAAGGCAGGGAAATGAATACACGTACAGACACACAGACATGCAGACACACAGGTACACTGACGCACGAGCAGGCCGGTTTTGCTCAGCGGTGCGTGATATCAACTGTCGGGATAACGGTGTGGCGAGCCCTTTAACTTCGAAACATTTTTTTGTACTCTCTCCACCCGCCGCTCACGCCCACACGACACTAGCCTCTTTAAACCTATCGCAAACAAACACCTACTCGTCATTCATCCTATACAAAAAAAAAAAGCTCGTAGAAAACACTGAGGAATAATGCAACTCTTTTTTTTCTCCCTTCCTCCACACTCGTGAGTTAATTCAGAGCATGCACAGATTCACGTGAGATGACGAAACAATACGAGGAGAGGTGAGGCCTTCCTTCTTCCTGCCAGCTAGACACTCAACACTTGCATGGTGTGAAAAGTTCAGCTGAATGGAACGGGAATGAGAAGATCTCCACCCGCCCAGGAGGTGAAGGCGAGAACAATGCGGCGCCGACTCCACCTCAGCAACCCGCCCGCCTTGCAACCCCAGACACCAGGCGACGAAAACAAAGGATCTTAGTTGTAGCTTGTGTGTTGCTCGTGTGCTGGATGAAAGGTGGTGCTTGGTGCAAGAGGAAAGTAGGATGGTGATATAGTGACTGAGGAATGAAAGGGTGAGTGAGGAAGATACGAAAGTAGTGATTGGGATTAAGAATTGCAGTCAAGAGGTATTGCTGGAGTTGAAATAAGTGTAGAGTGTAGGATTGAGGCATCATAGAGAAGACATAAAGTGTTATTGGGGAAAGGAAGGCGGTGGTGAATAATGAAGGAAAGAAAAGAGGATGGGAAGAGGGAGAGAGGAAAGGAAAGAGGGAGGGAGGAAAGGAAGGTTAGGCAAGAGTGTCATCATGCAGGTAATGTTCAATTCTCTCACTCTTTTTTCCGCGACAGCTCAGATGACAGGAAGCTCAGGAAAAGTGAAAGAGCTCATGACAATAAAAATCCCACATTACGAAACGATGATGGGGAATTAAAAGAGAATCATATTTCGCAATTCTTCGTGACAGCAGCAATGAGAGACGCGGGTCACACACTTAGGCACAGCTCACGCAAGTCTGGCACCACTGATTATGGGATTACGGAAGAAGAGAATATGATAAGGTAAAAGGAAGTATAATCTAGAGAAAGTGCTGGGTTACCTTTGATCTCTGAGTGTTGGTTGCGAGGAAAATATTGACTAATTAAATGATTGGTACTTTCGTGGGGAAGAGACGCGGGCATATGATAGGGAGAGAGTGGCCTAGAATTGCGGCTGAAGAAAGGGAATGGTAAATGGAAGGTTTATGATTGGTACTTTCGTGGGGAAGTAGCGAAGGCATATGGTAGGGAGTGGCTTAGAAGTGCGGTAGAAAGAAGGGAAAAGTAAATAGTTTTCTGGATTTCTCAGCTAGGAAAGGAAAGGACGTATATTTTGGGTGACTGAGGAAAATTATGGGTTGGAAAAAAGTAGAGGTTGATTGTGAAAGGATGAGCATTGTGGAAAGAATAGACTTGAAAGAATTGAAGAAAGAACGTGGTAAGAAAAGAAAGGAAAAATAAAAGAAAAAAAGAAAAAAAGATCGAAAGAAAAATAAATAAATAAATAGAGAAATAAAAAAAAAAAAAAAAAAAAAACTAAACATAAAACAAGAAGAAAAAACTGAAAACAGAAGATAGACCGACAATTCAGGAACCGAAAGGGAAAGACGAGGAGACAGCAGTGAAGAACGGTGCGACGAAGGGGAGAGACAAAACACGGAGGAGGAGAAGTAGACGGGATAAAAGGGTCAGCCACCGCTACACACACGCTGCCACATGCCACTCACGTCTTGTCGCGGCTCTGAGTGGCATTCCAGCTTCCGAGAGGACTCCCTGAATTAAGGAGATGCGAGGCGAGTGTCTGTGGCGTCGACCCACTTGGCATGCCCGAAGCGAACACGGAGAACTGAGGGTCTTTAGCGGCGCGGCATAAATCTACCTTCCCGCCAGTGACATACTCGGAATGAGAACAACACCTGCGTAATTATGAAGCGCCTGAAGGTTGGGACGCGGAAAGGTAAAGGGAGAGGTTATAGGAGAGACGTATCACTGGAGAGGACGAAAGAGAAGAAGCGCAGGAGAATGAAAGGGAGAAAGGAAGCAAAGAGCAGACTACAGATGTATCAAATAAAGAAAAGCGAAGATAGAAAGGAGGGAAAAGAATAGATGAAAAAAAGCATAGCATAGAAGTATTAGAGAGAAGAGAAAAATAAACAGCAAATTACGATTAGAAAAAAAAAGAAAGAGCGAAAATAAATGAAAAGAAAATAGAAAGGATTGCTGAAGCGGAGGTAGGGTACGAATAAAACATTAAAGGCATAAATGATAAGAGGATGGAGAGAAAAATAGGAGACAGGTGGAGTGCATGATAAACCAAAAAACAAGAGATGAAACTTTGAAACATAAAATAATGAAAAGAAAAAAGAAATGAGTATTTTTAAAACATCTCGGTGAAATGACAAGAGGGTGGAGTGCATGAGAGAGGAAAGATAAGGCGAGGAAACCCAAGCGTAAAAGTTTATAAAAAGGGAAAGGCAACGAAAGAGAAAGGAATGAGCAATATATATTTTTTTCTAACATCTGGAAAAGTTCAGAAGCGTGACGATAAAAGCTGCCGCGCCTACCGACCCTCTTCTTTTTACTCTTCCTCTTAATCTTACAACGCCCTCAATACACGAGTTAATTACCCTTCTCTTCCTCCTCCTCCTTCTCCCTCCTCCTCTTCTTCCTCCTTCCTCCACGATCCCTCCGCCGACTCTTCCGCCTCTTTCTCTATATACAAAATTACAGATGCTATCGGGCTCTCTTGTTACTCTCAACATTAATCACCGTGTCCTTAAGATTACTTTCTCAGGAGGCATTGAAATTTCTCTCCCCGGTAATGGCTCTTCCTCTTCCTCCTCACCCAGCTTCTGATTCGCTATCGCTGCACGTATCGCCGGAGATAGTGACCAGGAAATTATGTGGCGTTATTGATGGAGCTGCGTCGCGTTATGAGAAGATAATAGGAATCGTGGGAAAGTGTGGTGCTATAATGGTGGTGATTGTGAGGTGTGGTGTTAGAGCGTTAGAGAGAGGAAAGGAATGTTGCGTGAGCTGTACTGTGTGTGTGTGTGTGTGTGTGTGTGTGTGTGTGTGTGTGTGTGTGTGTGTGTGTGTGTGTGTGTGTGTGTTCATTGGTTCATCTGTCTTTCTATTGTTTTTCTATCTTTCTACCTGTCTTCCTACTTTCTCATCTATATCTTATCTCCTTCTTCATCTCTCCTGCTTGCCTGTCTACCAGTATTTGAGCCCGTCGCCTTTGCTACTCTACATATCTTACTCTAAATCAATGTAACGTATCGCAAACCGCTTTATAAATGTCAATAGATTTGCTTTTATTTATTCGTCTTTTGTCTCTCTTTGTGCTCCTTTAATCTGTCTGCGGTATGCTGTGGAATGCTGTCACGTGTGAACTGTTCCCTCACAATACGTCGCCGTGGAGGGTTACAACACATCACCACCACCACCACCATCACCACAGTCAGGCATGCGGTAATCGAGTTATGCCAATCAATAGTAAGGTTACATTGCATACCAGTTTGTTTTTCTCTTGATATAATTCGCGTGTGGCATTGTGGAAAAACTCAAATATGTGTCGGTTCACGCGGAAATCCCCCTACCCCGAGACTTGTATTCCTCCGTCAGGTATGTTAGCGGGACAACGCCTCGTCTTTCCATACCATTGTGAACGTCCCGCGACACCTCTCCTCTTCTCCCCTGGCGGATAACCATGGTCAGAAATATAAGGCAAAACACTCTTGCTTTTTCTATCCGTACCTTCACACTCCAAGCATAAGATATTCAAGGCAAACACTTCACCGTAAGCAAACACAACACTAAACACCAAAACGTTAACAAAAAAGTAGACTTTATATAAGCTTTACGTAACCTCCGCGGTACATTTAACGCAATTCACACTTGGGACACGTAACGCCGCGAAATAAACGACTATAAAGGAGGAAACACAAAGGATAAAAGAGAGAATTGCGTAGTTTTTCATTCTTTTTTACGTCATCGCCTATAGAAGTGGTACCAACTCGCACCTCACGCCACCACCAAGAGGAGGAGGAGGAGGAGGAGGAGGAGGAGGAGGAGGAGGAGGAGGAGGAGGAGGAGGAGGAGGAGGAGGAGGAGGAGGAGGAGGAGGAGGAGGAGGAGGAGGAGGAGGAGGAGGAGCAGAGATAAAGGCGTACGCGGAGAAGCAAATACCTGAGGGTGGCGGAGAAGTGTTTGCTCACGTGATTATATCCTGGGCAGGGAATGTGGCGTGAGGAAGGGCAGTGGAGGAGTCTTGGAAGGGACTAAAGAGGGAGTAAGAGAAGAGAGCTAGAGGGCAGTGGGGAGGAAAGACATGGGGAGGAAATGCTTGATGAGAAGAGAAGATAAAAGAGGAAGGGATGTGGTAAAGAAGTGATTAGCTAAAAAGAGAGAAACTGGAAGGAGGAATGACAGGAAGAAGAATAATTGAAGGGGAAAGGAAGAATTGATGTTTTAAGGGCAGATGACACAGAGATGGAGGAAAAAGGGGGATGAGACGGCAAGGATAAAGACCGTTTCGATTTCTTTCTTTTTTTCTAGGGATAATTTGTGGCCAAGAAGAATATTTATTGTTTTGCTGATGTTGTTGTGCTGCTCTCTCTCTCTCTCTCTCTCTCTCTCTCTCTCTCTCTCTCTCTCTCTCTCTCTCTCTCTCTCTCTCTCTCTCTCTCTCTCTCAGCCTTCTCAACAAATGTGCTTACACGAGAATTTTCATATTTAACCTTTCTTTGTAATGGTTTCACGTGTGTGTGTGTGTGTGTGTGTGTGTGTGTGTGTGTGTGTGTGTGTGTGTGTGTGTGTGTGTGTGTGTGTGTGTGTGTGTGTGTGTGTGTGTGTTAGCATATAATACCGAAGGTCACCCAGCAGGGAAATCTTATTATAAGCAACACTGTGACTTGTTGGAAAGTATACATGCATGTGGTGTGGTTTTTGTGGCTTTTGTTGTTGTTGTTGATGGTAGTGGTGGTGGTGGTGGTGGTGGTGGTGGTGGTGGTGGTGGTGGTGGTGGTCGTCGTCGTCGTGGTTATGGCTGTAATAATGACGAAAGCAACAGATGATCCCTACATTCTACTTAAAAAAATTAAATAAAGTCTTATCTTAACACACAGTAACGCAAACATCAATAATACAAACCAACCCTTTGAATTAACACTACTAAACATACATCAACATAAACATCGACTGACAATACAAAAATATACAACTAAACACAACCAGGCTCATAGATAAAAGAAGAAAACACACACACACACACACACACACACACACACACACACACACACACACACACACACACACACACACACACACACACAACACACCAACTTTCCATTAAAACAACAAAGGTCCTTATCATGATTTTCTCACTGCAGGGAGGTAGGGCAGGGCAGGAGGGGATAGGGGTGACGTGGAGGGAGGGGGGGTAGAGATGGAGGAAGTGGTTCATGTAAGGTCAAAGTTAAGTGGAAATATTCTCGCTTATTTTAATGGAGTCATAAACAAACGGTGTCGCAAGGATGGGTGTGTTGTGGTCCGCTGGGTGACACTTCGGGGAGGGAGTGGGGAAGGGAAAGAAAGGGGAAAGACAGGGTAAAGAATAAGGAGAGAATGAAGGGTAAGGGTAAGGAAAGGAAGGGGAAGGTGAGGGGAAAAAGGAGAGGGAAAGATAGAGTAGAGAATTAGGAGGAGAAGGGAGGAGGAAGGGTAGGAATCTAGGAGGAGGAAAAGAAAAGGGAGGAATAAAGGAAGGGGGTTTAGGAAGGGGAAAAGTGAAGCTAGTTTTTTCTCTATCACCTCGACGACATTGATCTTGTTTTTGTCTCTGTTGTTGTCGGAGAGAGAGAGAGAGAGAGAGAGAGAGAGAGAGAGAGAGAGAGAGAGAGAGAGAGAGAGAGAGAGAGAGAGAGAGAGAGAGAGAGAGAGAGAGAGAGAGAGAGAGAGAGAGAGAGAGAGAGAGAGAGAGAGAGAGAGAGAGAGAGAGAGAGAGAGAGAGAGAGAGAGAGAGAGAGAGAGAGAGAGCAATTTATACAGACTCCACACACGTCACGTCACAAGAAACACAGGCACGTGAATGCAATCAAACACATTCCTTCCTTCCGGGTATTAACCTTTACACCTCCACCGCCTCTCACTCCCCCTCCATCCCGTCCTCCACCATTCCTCACTCTCCCACCTTACCCTCCCCCAGCGTCACGCCCCCTCACGTTGTCACCATCATTGTCACCCCGCTCCACGCTACCACACGAAACACTACCACAAGCTCCCTATTTGTGCCAGTTATAGGCGTCACAGTGCCAAGATAACTAGGGTGATAGAAGGTTGAGTCTCTATGGTGCAGGAGAGGCAGTGTAGGGTGTGAAGCCCGTCACTGCCGCACCCTGGTATGGTAGAAAATAGAAGCAGGTGACAAGATGATGAAGGAGTGAGAGCGTCTAAGTTGCAGTAAACAGTATAGGGTGATAAAGGTCTCACTGTCTCACCCGGGCCACCCACACAGGCACGGCAGAAAGACAGCTGGTGTTTGGTATTAAGACATCACGCAGCTCCGCTCTTCGCCTTGTACTAATTCACCAGTGTCATCAGTACACGCACGAGATCATTAGGGAACGAGGGAACCACAAACCCGACCAGGCGTGGACAAGCTGAGGCCATCACCCGCTCCCCACGAGGCGGAGGAGAGCACCACACCGCAAGCCCTCGACATGATGATAACCAGCCAGGGACACGAACGTTAATTCCCCGCCTGAAGTGAGGAATGAATACCACACAGACCCACATCATTTGCGTGTGTGTTAATTTGAGAGCCGCGCACGAGGCCACGCAGCGAGGAGAGAGATATGTGAGGGAGACAGACAGTGGAAGAGACAGGTGGGAGGTACTTAAGAGCCAGCCTGGCAGAGTAAGACTAGGAGAGACTAAGAGGGGAATCCAGGGACACATGAATATTCGCTACATTACGACCTTGCACGAGGCGGACTGAAAAAAAAAACTGGATGCCAGGTACACACACACACACACACACACACACACACACACACACACACACACACACACACACACACATGGGTCACGACTCACTAAGCACGGGTATGTACTCATAACCTCCACGGGGGAAAAAAGTGCGGCCAACATTGAAGAAAACCCAGCTGGAGGGATGACTACAAGGACCAGTTCTTTGTGACTTGACAGGGTAAGTGTCTTGCAGCGTCGCTTTAACCTGCACTGACAGTAGTCTCATAAATGCACTGTGTTTATATTGCTGACATGGTTTTGTTTATAACTGTAACTTGCACCATTATTGCACACGAGAAAAAAAAAAAAGTGTTTCTTTGTGCGAGTCCACTGATATATACGTACACTAAACGAATACAATATAAATCATGTCAAGAAATTTAAATATGCTAAACGCACAGAATCCATTTCTAAGAAGGCGACAAAAAAAAATATCAACCTAAAATTATTCATAGCTCGAATGCAAAACAAAAAAAAAGAGTAATGGTGTCCTATAAGCAGGAATAATCATATAATATACCACACTAGTTCTCAGCACCGCCCTTGTAGCCCCCACGCCCCCGCTTCGACAGGCTGCACTCGCCCTCCGCTCCTCCACACCTCCACACCTCCATCTCACCGCCGCGGCCATCAGTCTTACGAGCGAGGATGACGAGGAAACACAGGCGCTCGTCTTTGGTTGCCGCGACGCCTCGGTGACGCGCCAGCCAAAGGTCGTGACGCTGCCGTGTATCACCAGCCAAGAAAAGTGTGCAGCGTGAAAGCGATGGTGGTGTTGAGGAAAGAACTGAGGGGCTGAGGGGGTGAGGGGCTAAGGGGGTGAAGGGCTGTGACGGAGCAACAGGTGCTGAACGTTTAAAGACAGTGAAATGGAAGGGGGAGAGGTTAAGCAGGAGAAAAGTGAAACGAGGGAAAGTAGAGGAGCGTTGATGGTGTTGTGTTAGAGAGGCGCAGTAAGAACACGTAGATAAATACATAAAAACACATATAAGCGAGACACATTTCAGGTAAGAATACGGTAAGGGTCAAATGTTGTGGTGGTGCTACACATGCATCGCCTTTCTTTCTTCCCCCATTACCCTTCAATGAATACTTTTCTCTCACTTTTTTTTTCTAGGGGAATAGAAAGCGGATTTTTTCTTTACTTTTTTTCTCAACACAGCAAAATTTCCCTCACGCTCGTAAAACATGAAATAAAAGAGAATCAAACAAAATCCCTGCATTATGTCAGGCCGCCGCAGGACGCTCCACCGACAGCCTGTGACGAGAAGCCTCTCACCGCGACGCGCACACGCACTCACACACACACACACACACACACACACACACACACACACACACACACACACACACACACACACACACACACACACACACCACTATCACCACCACCACTACCACCACCAGTATCACCTACAGTATACCTTAAAAAAATGCAAAATATAGAAAAAGAATTTGATAGCTTGCCATTAAACTAGAGAAGGATGAGCAGAACACTCTCCGATACTAGACTACTACTACTACTACTACTACTACTACTACTACTACTACTACTACCACCACCACTACCACCACGGCCCCAGTAATGCCACGGTCCATATTACGTAATTAACTGTAACTCTCAAAATATGTAATTGCACCTTTTCCCCGCCAGCCTCGGCCTTCTGGTGCGGTCAGCGGGGAGCGGCGACCCACTGGAGCGCGCCCACTGCCTCCCCGTCCCCCCGCGCCACGTCGTAACCCACGCCTAATAACCACTAATGAGACTCCGGTGGCTGATGAGAGAGCAGGGAAAGGAATCAGCAGTAGTAGTAGTAGTAGTAGTAGTAGTAGTAGTAGTAGTAGTAGTATAGCAGTTGTTGTTGTTGTTGATTTTTTTGTTATAGTAGAAAAGTAGTTGTTCCTGTTGTTAGATTAGTAGTAGTAGTAGTAGTAGTAGTAGTAGTAGTAGTAGTAGTAGTAGTAGTAGTAGTAGTAGTAGGAGTAGTAGAAATAGCAGTAGTAGTACCAGTAGCAGCAGCAGCAGCAGCGGCAGCAGAAGCAGCAGCAGTAGCAGCAGCAGCACCAGTAGCAGTAGCAGTAGTAGAGGTGGTGGGTCTCCTTTTCTTACTTTAAATAAAAATGTGCACTAAGAAATATTCACATCTTTTTAAATTTCGTTCTCTTCGTTTTTTTTTTTTTTCAGAAGATACATTATAATTCCCTTCTTATTTTCCCCTTCCAGCACGGTGACGGAGGGATGGGTGGGCGGGGAGGAGCCTTACTCTGTTCTATACTCCTTTCCCTCACATCCTTTACATTATTAAGCTCAACCAATACGTTCATTCTACTCGTACAGTACAGCAAGTCTCGTGGTATGATATAACAATAAGCAACCCTCCTCATCATTCTCGACACCACCACCACTCACAATCATCGCAAGTATCAGGAGCAGCTTTAACCCTTTCAGTACCAGGACACGTCTTTATATTCATTTTGATTGTTATTTGGTGATTTTATACAGCTTCAGAAACTCATGTGGGTATTAAAATAGTGAAGAATCTGACCCATTAATCTTCTGATCTCCATAGACCCTTCCTAATGTATATAAAATCGTCTAATTGTACCCATAACTCGTGGGAAAAAAGTGTCACAGTAATGAAGAGGTTAAAGGGACAAACACTCACCACTCCACTGATACCAAGGCCGAGGTTTTGTCCCGCTAGAAGGAGACAGAATGAACCCAGTGACACGATTAACCTTTTCACTGCCAGACACTTTTGCCGGGAAGTTCTCACCGCCTCTTTAGACACACTAGTACTGTAGGCTCTGAAATAGATCTCCCATACTTATATTTCAATACTCCAGTCATTTAAATACTTATATAGAAAAGAAAAGACAAATTTTACTCTTGTTCCTCTCTTACAAAGTACTCATACTGCTGTCATTTAAATCATTCTATAGCTAAAAAAGGATAAATTCAATCTTTCATTTCCTGGATTACTGTGTTCATATATACAGTGATATGAAAGAGAAAGCATACGAAGAACAGTGAGATGACGAAAGCAGGAGGTAGCGAGGCGTGCAAGGAGGCGTGGCGCGTTCCTATAATGTCCCTAGTAACATGCCCGCGACAGGTGACGGACACTACAGAGGGACGGTCGGAGAGTTAATAAAAACGATGTAATCTCTTTCAGGGTCAGCGACGAGCGGTGCGTGACGGCTCCCGCTGACAAAGCGATGCTGTGAGGTGATGTAGTGATGGTGATGATGAGGGTGATGAGGAGGAGGAATAAGAAGAGAAAAAGAAAGGCAGAAGGATAAAGAAGATACACAGAGCCAGGAAGAAAATAAGAAGGATGCCGTGAAAAGGATGAGGAAGAGGAGGAGAGAGATTCAAGATTGTTGGAGAAGGAAAAAGAAGGAGAGAAATAAGAATTGTGAAAGGATAGAGGAATACACGGTAGTAGAAAGATAAATGTAAAAATGATATAAAAGATGAAGAATTAAAAAAAAAGGAAATAAAAGAGAGATAAATACTGGAGAATTCATTGTGTTGGAAGGGAAAACCAAAGTGAAAGTCACAACTGTTCAGAATCTGAGTACCAAGAAACAGAATGAATGAATGAATATTGTCAAGAAAGTGAGAAGAGATTGAAGCAACTGAGAGAAAGGAGAGGGTGAAGGAAAGGAGGGAGAAAACACAGAGGAAGAATAGGAAAAGAGATTGAGGTAACTCTCTATACGTAACAAGGAGGGAAGAGAGAGAAGGAAAGAAAAGGAAAGTAAGAAGAGAACACTGAGGAAGAAGAGGAAAAGATTGAGGCAACTGTCCATACGTAGCAAGGAGGGAAGGGAGAAAAGAGGAAGAAGGAAGAGAACACTGAGGAGAAAGACTTAAACGTGCTGTGACACACTTATCAAATAACAACACATTAAATAAACGATAAGAGATAAGAACCTGAATCATAATAATTGAATACATGAAAGCAAACAAAGGAAAATATGAACAAAAACACAAACAAATATATATATACCATTTTTTTTCATACAGCTTCCGCCATTTTGTCCGAGGATGTTCCCATAAATAAGCACTGAAAGACTCCAGGGCCACTATTTGTAAACATGGTGCAAGAAAAGAAACAGAGAA
>NC_059304.1:8369943-8392443 GCF_017591435.1 Portunus trituberculatus | reverse complement strand
AAGAAGGAGGAGGAGGAGGAGGAGGAGGAGGAGGAGGAGGAGGAGGAGGAGGAGGAGGAGGAGGAGGAGGAGGAGGAGGAGGAGGAGGAGGAGGAAGGAGGAGGAGGAGGAGGAGGAGAAGTAAAAGGAGAGAAAAATGAAAATGAAAAACAAAAAGGATAAGGAAAAATTAGGATGAATAGTTTGAAAAATGTAACACTGAGATAGAGGATAGAGAAAACCAGTCAGAGGGAAGAAAATGAAAGGAAATATGTAAAAATGAAATACCATGAAAAGAAAAATAAATGAAAGAAAGAGATTACTGACAAAAAAAAATTAAAGAAAGATTTGGAGAAGACAGATAGAAAAAGAAGAGGAGAGATGGAAAGTAAAGAAGAAAAGGAGAGAAGAAAAGAAAGGAAGAAGGAAGAAAAAGAGAAAACGAGGAGAAGGGGAATGAGAAAAGGAAGACGGAAAGTAAAGAATGAGCAAGGAAAGGAGAGGAGAAAGAGAAACACAAGAAAAAAGAAAATACTCAAAACTTTACTAGCAAAAGACAAGACAAAACGAGGAAGATAAAAATAAAATGAATAGCCACGAATTAAAAGTCACAACAATCAGAATGACGAAGAAAAGACAAAGAAACACACACAAGAAAAAGAAAATTGAAATAAAACCCCATTTAACCTTGAGTGATAAAAATAAAAATAGAATAAACAAAATACAATATAATTTAAGCAATCCTTTTAAGTACAGCTATAAAAGAGTCTTCAAATTAATATCAGTCGTAAATATTGTTTTGGTCGAAGGTTGAAAGGTCGCCCACACATTACCTTCATCAAACACAGGTAACAAAATCTAATCTACGCAGGCGACACGTACCTTTTGGCCCGATTCTGTGCCTCTTCGTAGTTTTTTATGATTTAACCCCTTCATTACAGGCAATTTTACCTTGAATTTCGTGTACGATTGGACCATTTTATTGACATCACGAAGGGTCTATGGAGGTCAGAAAATTAATGGCCAGTCATTATATTTTATCCTCGCCACATAAGTTTTTGAAGCTGTATAAAATCACCAAATAGTAAGAAAATGAGTATGGAAACGCGTCACGGTACTCAAGGGGTTAAAAATGCCTGCAAATCTGACGAAAGATGAAATATATAAAAAAAAAAAAACTGAGTGAAAATGCAAGGTAGTACAATATGGTTCTCAGAAAATGGGTAAAAATATGAAGGAAATAAAAAAGACATAGGTAAGTAAGTAAGTTCCGGTGTTGTTTTTAAGTGTGTTTCAGTAGTTGTGTGTTTTTGTGTTGAGGTTATTCAAGTGTAAATCTAATTAGAGGTTTTAAGAGGTCACGTCAGGATTCGTAAGTGTGAAGGGTTGAGGAAAAAGGACAAAGAGAAAAAAGGAGAAGGATGGGAAGGAATTAAAGAAGGAAGATAGGACATAAAGACAGGTCGAAGCTAAAAGAATGGAAGGCGAATCAAAGGGAGAGATGGAGGATGGAAAGGAATGATAAAGAAAGGTTCAAAGGAAGGAAAAAATGAGCATAAGAGGAATAGGTAAATAGTGGAAAGAGATTAAGAGGAATGTGAGGAAGAGTAAGAAAGAGTGAAGAGAAATAGTACGAGGTAGGAAAGGAGTAAAAAGAAAAAGGGAGAGAAAAATATAAGTAAAGAAAATGAAAGATACGCAGCACACACACACACACACACACACACACACACACACACACACACACACACACACACACACACACACACGTACACAAGACTTATAACTGCGCATGACCGATTCATTCCTACATGACTTTCCATTACGTTGTGTGTGTGTGTGTGTGTGTGTGTGTGTGTGTGTGTGTGTGTGTGTGTGTGTGTGTGTGTGTGTGTGTGTGTGTGTGTGTGTGTGTGTGTGCATACATATTTAACATTTCACTTGAACGAACACACCTGAAGGCATTATTTGCTTGCTTAACGACGTCTCTCTCTCTCTCTCTCTCTCTCTCTCTCTCTCTCTCTCTCTCTCTCTCTCTCTCTCTCTCTCTCTCTCCTCTGCCTAAACAACATAATCATACAAACGTGTACCTGTGTTTTTTTTTTTTTTTTTTTCATTTCATGGGAATTTTTTTTTTTTATGATAGAATCTTCATCTCGAGAGGCGATGGGACGGATGGGCGGATGGGCGGATGGACGGGTGAGACAAGGGTGTAGGCTGTCATGGAGGGACTTTGAAGGACTGATTGGAGGAGCTAGAGAAGCAGGGGTGAGGAAGGTCAAGGTTTAAAAAGATGCTATTGGTGTGGGAACCTTCTCTCTCCACTCCTCTTCCCTCTTTTCCTCTCCCTCTCTCTCTCTCTCTCTCTCTCTCTCTCTCTCTCTCTCTCTCTCTCTCTCTCTCTCTTGCTCTCTCGATATCATCAACTCTATCAACACTAAAACCAGCGTGGATATTTTTCCTTCATAATCCATCAAGTGAGGTGTTCCCCAGGTCGAGCCTTCGTCACTCATTATCTTCTTTCACAGCCAAGCGATAACTGTTGTTGTGTTGTGCTTTGTGTGATGGCCGAGGTGGTGGTGGGGTCGTGGTGGTGGTGGTGTTGGTGGTGGTGGTTGCAAAGGTGATGGTCTGAAGTTTATCAATTGATATTTTTCGTTATTTTCTCTCTTTTTTCTGTTTCTTGACTGTCGAAACTGAAATAAAAGTCTTGACATTTTGCTAAAATATCTGACTAAATTGTAGTGCATTTTTCCTTTCCTCCATTAACAATTCGAATACTCTCCAAACTATTCAGATTGTCTCCATGACGAGAATAACATATCCTTTTTTTCTTTCACCATTCGGAAAGATTTGATAGCAACTATTTATTTTATCACTCTCGTCCAGTCTTAGTGCACAAAACTCGCGTGTCACAGATTCATGGCAAGACGCTAAAAGCCAAAGCAAACACACTTCAAGCTTCAGACTTAGTAGTACACACTGGCATCATTCATAGAGCTTTTACCTTCACTCCCACCAGAGATAATTAACAAAACAAACTCCTTCATTAGTAACATTAACGTCAAATATTTAAACGTTTGAGATTCCACCTTTATATGAAGTCTTGTGTTTGGAGATGTACACCGACATATTCAATTTTTAATATACACTAGGTAAGCTCACAATGCATTATGACACCCTTAAGTACCTCTTGACATAAGGCATTGTGCGTAAACCCCACGTGGCTAGCGGCGAGTGACGGGGTGGTGGGTGGCTGGAGCCGAGAGTGACATACACACACACAAGCATACACACACGCACACACTCACACACACACACACACACACACACACACACACACACACACACACACACACACACACACACACACACACACACACACACGAGGCGTCATTCCACATCCAGCACATCCTTGTTGAGTAGAGCTATCCAACCAGGAGAGGCGCTGGCAGAAGCGGGCTATGGTAAAGGAAGAACACCTCCTGTAGAAGACACGCTACTTAAAAGAAGGACGCGTGGTGCTACAGGTTAAACAGGACATCAACTTGACTAATCGGCCACCGAAGGCTATCAGGTGGCGCCCCGAGGTGACTGGTTTACACTGAACACATCAAGATCCGCGTGGAAGATAGCACTGCACATTTGCCTCTTTATTCGCCGCACTCATCACCACCGCGCCACGATACCTCGAGGACACAAACGGCTGCAGGGCGATGGAGAGTGACTTTCCCTTCTTGGAGACCCACGTTCGAGTCCCGCCCATTACAAATTCACCCAAAACTACGTCCCTTTCACTGACCATCAAGTAGACGTGGTTAAAATCTTCAGGAAATGCCATGATACAAAAAATCAATGTGGTAGGATGCGTGTTTAGGCAATGAGGATGTTATAACACAAGGAGACACACGGAAGCACTCCCACTGGCTCGCTACTTGGCGCTGGGAAGTCCCACACGCTCTAGGTCGCTGCTTTAATTGGCCTGTTGAGGTAAGCGAAAGTACATGCACACCCATCCATGATTGTTAGTTAAGTTATATACAAATACACTTGAGTTACACACGCACATTAGAGAGGAAATGGTGGGCATCTGAAAGAGAATGTTCAAGGCTAAAAATTGGAAGAAAATGGGAAGATTATGTGTATTCTTTGCGTGTCTTCAGGAAATCCCTTCACCTGCTCACTAAAATTTGTAATATTCTATGGAAGTTACTCGACAGTTTTGATGAAGCTCTCCTATTTCTTTCTTTCTCTCTCTCTTTCTATATTTTCTTTCTTCTCTCTTTCTATTTGATCGGCTACTACCACCATCATCACCCCTACCATCATCACCACCCCTACCACAACCACCCCCACCACTACCATCACCACCTTCACCAACATCACCATCATCATCATTATCATAATATCTCCATCGGATCAGGACCTCAAAACATATAAAGATTAAGTGAAAGAGGTGCGTTAATTCTCTCTCTCTCTCTCTCTCTCTCTCTCTCTCTCTCTCTCTCTCTCTCTAATGCGTTTGGAGAAGTAGTGAGGTACGTGAGTTGCAAATTTGTTTTTCATTATCTGATGCTCATCCACCTCCCGCCGCTGCCTTTTATGTCACCCTCCTGCCCTCCAGCGGTGCGGCCGGAGTAGTGAAGGGAAAGGGGAAGGAGAGAGGGTGGATGGGAGGAGGGAAGAAATGAAGATAGATAAAGTGTAGTATGATAGAGGTTAAGGATATTGATACATGAGGAGATGAAAGTAGTATGAAGAAGGAGAGGAAAGAGAGAGTGGGATGAGTGGAGTAAAAGTATACAAGGAAGAGATAGGGATATTAGAAAGGGATGAGTGTGTTATGAGAGAGAAAGTGTGGATTATGGACACAGGAGTGAGGGGAAAAGTATGAAAGGAGGAATGAATGGATGGATCTATATAAAGGGAAATGATGATGATGACGGTGGATAAAAAAAATGGATAAGAATGAAAATGGAACAGATCGAAGTCAGAAAAAAAGGTCACTCATCCCTCTACACCTCAATTAATTCCCTTCGCAAACAATGGATAGCTAGAAAGAACAAAACGTAGGTGTAATTTCAATGTATCCAGATATATTCCTGTCCTTTATCATGTTCCGCCTTTGTCTCACCAGACGGAACCATCGCTATCACAGCGCCTGCCTTGCATCCATGATCATGAAAGGCCCTCACTTGTTAGTATATTTAAAAATCCGCCCATCTATCTTTGTTGTTTGTGCGCACCACCCGTTTGTCTCGAGCAGGATGCGAACGGACCAAGCAACCGTGAAAAACCAGCATCACAGCGGGGCCCGAGGCGGCAGTCAGGGAATGTGGTATATACGCATACGTTGCTTACCAGAAGACCTCGCCACGAGATTTAGAGGTGATTATAATTGCAGATAATTACAGGAAGGTGATGAAAGACTCCATAAAAAGATGAATGGACGAACGCCAAGGGATGAAAAGAGAGGGCCTGCATGCACAGTTCAGGGTCATTCACAGCGCTAAGGAGCCAACCATGCACTCCAGTCGGTGGCGCCACAAGAGCCATGACCCGCGGATGAAGCACCGACGAAGGACTCTCCAATGGCGCTGCGGTGCCTCCTAAGGGATGCGGTGCAAAAATATATTGGACGCTGCCGGACAGTTGGTGGAGGTCGTGAGAGGAGCAGCCTTGGTGAACAGCGCCTCTGTCCGGCGTGTTCCAAGGTCGAACCGTAGCCTTCACTCTCATCCTCCTCAGCCTCCTTCTCCCGCTGGCGTCCCTGCGTGCCGCCCTCTGGGAAGTAATAGTGTCTATTCAGTCATAGCCGCTGACCATCGACCTTCACTGGATAAGTTAGTCGTGCCCAAATTATATGTTCAACACTCAATTCCAGATTTTCAGAAACACAGGAGCCAGAGAAGCTTGAGACAGACACAAGGGTTGGGGTTTAGAAGGAGTGGACTTGCATACAAGTTGCCGAGATTTTCAGTCCTAACCACAGCTAATCCGCGCCTCGGCTGACTGTCACTAGTGCATGAACGACCCGCGGCGGCGACGGTCATGATTTGGTGAGAAGGTCCGGCGGTGCAGGTTAGGCGAGGTCACGAGGGGTATCCTGCAGGCGTGCTTGGTGCCGCTAATAGTCCGCCGGTGATGGACGGACGAGGAGAGAATGAGTGAAGAAAGGAAGAGGGGAAGGTGAAGCGCTGTAGCATCTTCAGGCCATCACCCGCCACCCACGCACACACCACCACCCGCCGCTCATCCTCCTCTCAGGGCCTTCACTCTGCCCGTCACTCGCCACGCGCATTAACACAGCTCCGTTTTCTATTTCTGATCATTGATCCATGACTCAGGATCTGCGATGGTCCGCATCATTGAGAAATTCATGTTTTTGGGGATGGAGTTCATGGAGAACCACTTGCCGAGTTGTCTTAACTTTTTATTTAGGATTTCATTTACATGTCTTTCTATTTTATTGTATGCGTCGATCTTGAATGATTTTTTCTAGCTTCCTTCAAGTGCTACACTAACTTGTTTTTTCTAACAGTCGTGCAGGATGTTCCGAGATCCGTCTTGTGCAGCGCACTGGGACATCGTGGGACAGGATGGCGGGGTTGTGGGAGAAAATGAAATGTCTTCTGGCAGTCAAACGAGGATATCTTGTTTTAGGAGCGACAGGTTTTGTGTAGATAGACGTCAGCTAAATTTCCACAAACATCTCCTTTGGATAATCTACAACATGCAATCAAGGCTCGCAGAGTCACACTTTCTCGGCATTTTCTTCGATAAAAGAATCCCCTGCACACTAAACATATGCAAACGGGTATATGAGTATTGAAAATAATAGGAATTTACAACCAGTTGTCCTTTATGGTGTCCGCAACACTCACAGATAAACCAATAGAATTTTTTTGGCAAGAGGAGTTACAGGTGCACTGAGAGGAGGCTACAGGTACACTCCGTTAATACTACGTAATGTAGCGGCCATCTTACTCCTTACTGTGGCCTGAGCCTGCTGGCGGACCTGTAGGAGCGGAGGGAAGAACCTGCCAAGCGAGGGACACTCACTGCTTGACACGACGCCGAAGAGCCACTCCTGCATGCCGGTGGTCCTCCTTTCACTCGTAAATAGATTCTTACCTGGTCCGTGTTTTCGTCTTACTATAATTTGAAGTACCGTAAGAAAGGAGTGTTAGGACATATCTAGTATATTTTTGATAGGCCCTTTGGAACCATTATTCTTATTCACTATGATGGAAACGAAAAATATGTTAATTTTTGGTGAATTTTCTATGCACACACAAGAGAAAGAAAAACAAGTAATTACCTTTGCTTATTGAACGGAACTCAAACACGTTCCCAAGTTAACCCGATACATTTTTTTTATATTTTTCAAGTAGAAGCATAGTTGTATTGAGAGCTAATTCTTGACGTTGTCTTTAATTAGATTAGTCTACCACGATCGCAACTGTCAAGGACTTCTTTTGTGAACTGAACAGCAATTTTTCTTTGTCTTTAAATCAACATCTCCACCACGAACGTAATTGTCGAGTTTGCCTGCAAATTTCCTCCTGACAAATTGCGAACCTCTGACAAACACACACACACACACACACACACACACACACACACACACACACACACACACACACACACACACACACACTACCACGCGGAGGTAAACATTCTCTTCCCTTCCTTTACGTCTCCTAATCTGTACGACGATCAGTGGCGCCACACACAAAGCCACACTGATGAAAACAGGAGAGAAAAAAATAACAAGGAGTCGAGTCTGCGTTGCCTCCTGAGAAACAGAAACACGGCAGGACATAACGCAGGACTCCTCACGCACTGCCCAAACATGGAAGGTCGATAAGGAAGAGGAGCTAAAGTTAATATTTGTGGTCAACAGCTGAGACAGAGGGAGGGACGGAGGGATGGAGGGAGAGAGGGAGAGATGAGGGACAAGAGGGTAGGGAGGGATGGACGGGAAGGAGTGGGAGGAAAAATAAAAAAAAAGGAAGGACGAAGGGGAAAAATAAAGGGATAGAGGAGGAGGAGGAATAATTTGAAGGAAGGAAAGGAGGGATGGAGGGGGATGATAAGAAGGAAGTGAGAGAGGATTGAAGGGAAGAAGTGTTCCTCCATTCTTCCACCAAGGCCGGAGAGAAAACCGGGGACTTCCCACTTCAGGAGGAAGAGGAGGAGGAGGAAGAGAAGAAAGAGTTATGAGGAATTACGAAAGAGAGAAATAATTGATGTTAAATGAATATGAGGAAATATACAGTTTGAAAACAAAAAGAGAAGAGAGAGAGAGAGAGAGAGAGAGAGAGAGAGAGAGAGAGAGAGAGAGAGAGAGAGAGAGAGAGAGAGAGAGAGAGAGAGAGAGAGAGAGAGAGAGAGAGAGAGAGAGAGAGAGAGAGAGAGAGAGAGAGAGAGAGAGAGAGAGAGAGAGAGAGAGAGAGAGAGAGAGAGAGAGAGAGAGAGAGAGAGAGAGAGAGAGAGAGAGAGAGAGAGAGAGAGAGAGAGAGAGAGAGAGAGAGAGAGAGAGAGAGAGAGAGAGAGAGAGAGAGAGAGAGAGAATAAAGAAACACTGCATACCTAAATAAAAAAAAATCAAGAAATGAACACAAAAACCAAAAAAGAAACTTAAAAAACACTGACAATGATGATAATGAGGCTGATGATGATGATGCTGGTAATGATGATGGTGGTAATAATAGTGGTGATGAAGTTGACAATAGTTATAACACCCAAGAAACAACCAGTGACCTCCGTGGCCTTTGAACGAGTCACAAGTACGTGTTTTGAATGGCCTCAATGCTCGGTGAGTGAGACAAAGGGCGATGAATTGTAAGAGTGAGGCAATAACTCTCCTTCTGACCAGCGCTGCGTCACTCACTCACTTAAAGAACACTGATACTCACGCCAATTACTCCCCGCGACCCGTGTTACCTGAGAGAGAGAGAGAGAGAGAGAGAGAGAGAGAGAGAGAGAGAGAGAGAGAGAGAGAGAGAGAGAGAGAGAGAGAGAGAGAGAGAGAGAGAGAGAGAGAGAGAGAGAGAGAGAGAGAGAGAGAGAGAGAGAGAGAGAGAGAGAGAGAGAGAGAGAGAGAGAGAGAGAGAGAGAGAGAGAGAGAGAGAGAGAGAGAGAGAGAGAGAGAGAGACAGAGAGAGAGAGACCGAGACAGAGATAGATAGATAGAGAGATAGAGAGAGAGAGAGAGAGAGAGAGAGAGAGAGAGAGAGAGAGAGAGAGAGAGAGAGAGAGAGAGAGAGAGAGAGAGAGAGAGAGAGAGAGAGAGAGAGAGAGAGAGAGTGTATTATTTTTTATCAACTGCATTGTCTTATCATCCTTCTTCCACTCCCCCGGCCTCTCTCTCTCTCTCTCTCTCTCTCTCTCTCTCTCTCTGTGGGTAATCAATCGAAGGAGGCGCAAACGTCTGTGATTGGCCAAGGGGTTACCTACTGACCCACGTCCACTTTGCTGATTGCCTCCTACTTCTGAGGGATTGGTGTGTGTGTGTGTGTGTGTGTGTGTGTGTGTGTGTGTGTGTGTGTGTGTGTGTGTGTGTGTGTGTTTATCGTGCGTTTGGTCCAGCTGTGTCTGAGCCGAAGTGGAGCGCTGGGTACGGAGGGTGGAGGTGGGACGAAGTGTGTTGCTAATAGTGAAGGGTGAAGGGGGAGGAGGGGAGGGATGAGCAGCTCGCGATCAGCTGGTCTTGGTGTAGTGTGAGAGTTTATTTTTGCTGTGATGTGTAGAAATAGTAGAAAAATGTTCCCTTGTTTGCATTATAACTGGACTGTTTTGTTTTTTTTCTTCATGGTATGTGTGCGTAGTTTTCATTGCTGTTCCATATTCTGCTTAAAACTTCACTATTTTGTTTATATATGTGTGTACTAAAGGTTTCATCAATGCAGAGACCAATTTATTTTCTTCTTGCGTAACTCAATTAAAGGAGGAGGAGAAGGTGGAAACTGCTTAAAATTTCACTGTTTTGTTTATATATGTGTGTACGAAAGGTTTCATCAATGCAGAGACCAATTTATTTTGTTCTTGCGTAACTCAATTAAAGAAGGAGAAGGAGGTGAGGAGGTGGAGGAAGAGGAGGAGAATGAGACTGGGATGGAGGTGGAGGTGGGGGAAAGAATGATTTAAGACGAGGAAAGAACGAAGTACGAGAGAGTAAAAAAGAAAAAGCAGCAGAGACAGAAAATAACCATTAAACATCAGAGGAGGGATCAATTGTGGCAAGGTGGTGGTGGTGGTGGTGGTGGTGGTGGTGGTGGCGGTACACCTGATCTGCGGCCAACGAGGGGAAAAAAGCCACGTAATGCGTTTTGCCAAGATGTGGGACGGGGCCGTGAGAGTGACCAACCTGCGGGGTGAACAAAGGTATGCTCACACTCATGCACACGCACACGCACGCACGCACATACACACACACACACACACACACACACACACACACACACACACACACACACACACACACACACACACACACACACACACACACACACACATCACGCCTTCGGAAACAGAGTCGTTTGTAATCACCTCAACATACACACAAACACACCAAAACAAACGCCCTTCAGCAGGCTTACGTGCATAACCTTACACACACACACACACACACACACACACACACACACACACACACACACACACACACACACACACACATCCACAGGTCAAATCATATGTATACACAGTTACCTAAGAAGCAAAGATAAATATTGTTCCTTCGCTCCCGCACACACACACGCACACACAGACGCAATCGCTATTATCCATCTTTACAAGTTGAAGCAAAAGTGCGTTTATCATGACTCATGCTCCCTCAGTCCTTCCTTTCCCTTCCCTTCTCTTTCCCCCTGAGCAGACAAATCCTGCATGACCGGCGCCCAGCTTCACCCCAGCGAGCACACGAGCCTGTAACCTCCACTGACCCCAATTACTGTGATTTCTAGCCATCGTTTTTACATGATAGACAGACTGAGGCAAGACAAAGACTGCTAATCAAGTGTAAACAGTGCTGCATTCAGTGGTGAGTGTGTTCGTTGCCATCTGACCCGTGTTGATATGTCTTCATAACAGATAAAGATGATACGCACTGCACATCAACTGTTACCCAAATGAGTGTGTTGAGTATGTTGTCGGCGGTGGCAGGTAGTGCAAGGCTCCCGTAGTGGTCAGGCGAGTGCAACACACGCCGTCCCAACACCTTTCATTTATAAAAACTGCATAATCATCCATTCTCGGTAAAACATTTTGCCCAGACATAGTTTCGCTGACGAGGCAATCCGTCAGCTGGGCAGACAAGAGGCGGCAGTGTTCCCATCGCAGCGTGGAACCTTCCGCACACCGCCCTGAAGAGCAGCTGCTCCCTGCCCGGCTAACTGTAGGGAGAAAGTCCTCAGCCACCGCCATCCGGCACCGCGGCGTGAGGCTCAAGAAGAGGCGTCCCAGAGTACAACATCGCACGCCGACAAGAAATCACTGGCGTAAAAACTTGCGGAAAATACAGAAAAAAAGTATTTATGGGAACGTCAATTTCACGGCAAATTTCACAGAAAGAATGAGGATACGCGACAAGTCGCGAGTTAGAATCACAGACACACAACGTGTTCTTTTGAGTACAGTGCAGGAAAAACAGCAACAAGCAGGCTGGGTGTGTCGGGTCGCCCAGGCAGACGAACGGACCCTGTGAAAGTTGACTGTCGCGAGGCTGGTCAGCGGAACGCGACCTCTCAGGGTCCACGTTCACTGGGGAGCCGCGTCGCCCGCCGCACGAGGTCACACAGGCATCGAGGGTCACCAGGGAGGAGAAACAGCAGGGGGCAGGACACGACCTGGATGAGGGGCATGACTTGCCGCAGAGGTCACGGAGGGCTCACGACACCACCGACCAGGGAAGAGGGACTTTACCGTTCCTGGAGCAAAACACCAACATGAGTGCCAGTCAGCGGGGGTCGGCGGGCACGCGGGACACGAGGTTCTCAGGTTTGCCCTTGAGAAGCAACAACATCATGAGGAAATGAACTTGCCAGAACAACCTGAAGATGCATGATGGAGGAAGTGTTGTACCGTCGGGTTCCAGTAACATCAAAGCAGGCAAAGTGCAGATCTCTCTCCTTCCCTCCCTCCCTCCCTCCCTCAGCAGGTCCTTCGCCCGGCGGGAAGCAACTCTCTCCTCACGTGCCACAGACCAGTGCTCTTCTCCCAAGCTCTTAAAGGAGCAATGGGTCTTTTTATTTACTAATTTCACGAGCCCCTCATTTCTACAGGCGATAACACACGAGTCTTCCATTACGTACATAGGTCCTTCCTGCAGTCTGATTCACCTGTTATCGCGAGATCTGTTCGAGGCAGAAATGAATGAGGAAGATGGTACGAGGAGGACCAAGCGCGGCCTGCTCAAGGGTAAGAAGGGTCCCGTTGGCTGTATGCGATGGGGGAAAGTGCTCGCCGGTCCAGGGTTTCTCTTTCTTAGCACCAGCCCCGAGCGTCCTTCAGCAGTGCCTGGCGTGGCGCGCACATGCTTACCTACGCGGGTGCTGTGGTCGCAGGGAGAGTAAACACCACCACCTCTGATGCTCAACTTTCATCAAACTCTCACCCTCATTCAAGTCCTCGCCACGTGACTCACCCTCCCCCTCCCCGTGTGTGTGTGGTGTGTGTGTGTGTGTGTGTGTGTGTGTGTGTGTGTGTGTGTGTGTGTGTGTGTGTGTGTGTGTGTGTGTGTGTGTGTGTGTGTGTGTGTGTGTTGAGAGGTATATAGGGTCAGTAGTGCATGCCTCTCCCCCTCCCTCACTGCAGCTAACGGATCTCACTGCATTGGTATATGTCAGGTGCCTCGCAAGCATGTTATGAAAAGTAAGACTTCAATATAATGTATTTTCCAATGAAGAATACAGTAAAGAACTTCGCATTTCATGAATCCATTCCATAAAAAACAGAGGTGCAGATTTCTTTATTTTCTTTTCACTTTGTATAGATTCTTTTTCTTGTCAAGTACAAGTGATGTTCGCTCCTTGCCTTCAGCCTGAGGCAAACACAATACATCACTGCCTGATCAGCGCCACCCGAGGCCAGAAAAATGCTGCTAATTAGGCACGAGTTACATATTTAATCTTTACTCAGACAATAGCAGACTAATTCATGATATTTAACAGTTTTCAACGTTTCTAAAGTATTCTCTTTTTACATTCACGTTTAATGATTCTCAGCAAGCATAGGTTACAGCGATTCCTGCTAAAGCCACGTGTAAAGAGTAGTAAGAGTAAGCAGGCGGCCATTGGCGGCAGGCCGCCAAGCCACAGCTGGGCGGCGGCAAATAGAAAGTGGCCGCCGTCACACTCCTTGGCCGCAGGAGGGAAAACAGTGTGTGTGTGTGTGTGTGTGTGTGTGTGTGTGTGTGTGTGTGTGTGTGTGTGTGTGTGTGTGTGTGTGTGTGTGTGTGTGTGTGTGTGTATGTGAGCGGATTTCCCACGAATTTAATGATGACAGATTCAAGGAAAAGTGAGTGAATTCCTCACTATGTAACCAGAAAAGTAAACAAGAATCTTTATAAGAAGGTCAGTGACTGAATGAGTGAGAGAGTGAGTCAGTCAGTTACTCAGTCAGTCGGTCAGTGAGTGAGTGAGCGAACCAGTAATTAAGCATTGAAACCAGTGGCGTGTGAAGGTGTCTGAATCTCATGAAGCAAAAGACAAGTAAATACAAGAGCAAGGCAACGACCAGGTGTTTACACGCGGTCCAACCAACACCCCCGAACAGCCCCACTCACGCGCCCCAACCAGCAGGAAACGGAGAGACGTGAGACTCTCCATCTTCCCTCACCACACAACATGATACACGAGGCAGCGAGGGCGTGAAAAGAGAACTGCGGTGCGATGCTGACCTTGCTTCCCGCGCCCTGAGATGACAGCCACTCAGCCTCACGTGTCAGTCAAGGCCACCTCCCCCCAAGGGTCACGCCACCTGTCTCTGCTCTGCCAGTAACGTAGTGACAATCTCTCTTCAGATGACACAGATACTGCAAGGTGGCCTCCTGCTCTTCCTCCTGCTCTTGATTCTCCTCTTTCTCCTCCTCCTCCTCCTCCTCCTCCTCCTCCTCCTCCTCCTCCTCCTCCTCCTCCTCCTCCTCCTCCTCCTCCTCTAATTCTTATTCTTGCTCTTTTATTGTCTCGTTTTTTGTTCTTTTTTTTTGTTTCTTATTATAGTCCTCTTTCTCTTAACGGACCCGGTCTACATTTTCCCCACCATCTCTAAACTCTTATTAAATTTTCTCACATCTTACTACACTTTATTGCCTCCCTCTTTTCTTCCTTCCCTTCCTCTGCTGCTCCTTGTTCTATATGGGTCTTTTTTCAGTCTTCTGCTCCTCCTCCTCCACCTCCTCCTCCACAATAACCCTCAGGAACACACAAACTTCACATATTAACTTCACAAAACAATTGATCCACACCAAGAAGGAACGCAAGTCTCACCCTCTCGCTCACAAAGACCTCATCAATACGGGCGCCAAGGGACTGGAGCGCCACGCGGAGGGTTTGGATGGGCGAGGAGCGGGTACAGATGTGGGTACAAGTTGCCAATAGATACCCGCAGGCGATGGAGGCAGACAGTGGAAAGCTTTCAATTCCTATCATTTCCTGCCGTGCCTCAAAGATAGGGCCCCCCAGAGCCTCCCTCCTGCCTCTTAAGGGTCCACACTGAGTCTTTCAAACCGCAGAGTCGATCGCTCGTAAATCTTGAGCCACCTGTACTTCTCCCATCGTTAGGAGGTGTAATTACCAGGTGGGCTCCCATGGCCTCCTCCCACCTGTCATGGAGCTCCTTAGTGGTACAGGTGATCGACAGGTGACCAATGCCACCTTTACTTTTAATCTTTCTACTTTTTACGAGACGTTTAATACCAATGCCAATAACAACTAAAGATAATAACAATAATAATAATGATAATAATAATAATAATAATAATAATAATAATAATAATAATAATCATAATAATAATAAAAATAATAATAATAATAATAATAATAATAATAATAATAATAATAATAATCATAATAATAATAAAAATAATAATAATAATAATAATAATAATAATAATAATAATAATAATAATAATAATAATAATAATAATAATAATAATAATAATAATAATAATAATAATAATAATAATAATAGGCTCCTGTCTGCATAATTATAAAAAACTTAACCTACAGACTTGTTTTCGATGAGTGAAGATGTCAACATGCAAAAGATAATGGCAGTGATGGTGGTGGTGGTGGTGGTGGTGGTGGTGGTGGTGGTCGTAGTGTGTAGTGATAATTACGAAAAATGATGACGATAAAGGTGATGAAGGTTGTGGTAATGATTAGAACTTATATAATGCCACTGTGGTGGTGAAAAAGGTTGTGATGAGAGGAGGCGAGTGACGAGTGATGAGCGGTGGGACAGATTGGTGTAGTTCTGTGGTGTGGAGCTGAGCGGTGCAGATGCGCGATATGCGTGACTCATGCAGCAGCGGTGTCCCCATATACGATGTGATAAGCAGTGCCTTGCCATAATCTCGACAAGAAGCAAGGTGTCCAGTGAGCAATGCGTCGTGTAGACTGGCTGGGCGCGGAGGTATGAGGGCGTGGAGGTTCGTAGGAGGGCGTGTCAAGGTGTGCAGTCCTGTTATGCTTCGTCACCATCAAGCAGCTGAGTGAAGGAATGACTACGGCGTGCAGTGCGATCACGATACGCCTGCCCTGAATGGCCGTCTTACCTATGCCTTGGCGGCCACCGTGACGCCCCCCTGCCTTGCATCAACCCGGTATGCACAACTTTGGCCAACATGAAGTGACGAATCATGTCAGTATGATAAAGACAACAGGTGAGGAGAGCAAGGCCGCGTGTGTGTGGTGACGGTACAAGGCAGCGGCGGGTCAGAGGGTCAGGCGGGCGGCGCGTGGGCTTCAGGGTCGTTGTCAGCCTCGTTCTCTCTGTTGTCATGAACGTAAATAAGAATTACTTAAATTTGCGTCGTGAGACTTTAAACACCTTCATGGGAGATGGTTCAGTAGTAAAAGTGCTCTTGAGGTATGCAGCCAGCCATCACACCTCACACCCGCCATCAGACCCTCAGCCGCGGGCACATCCATCAGGTGAAACACAAGACCCAACTCAGCATTGTTCTTCCTCTCTTGGTGGCGGGGCAATAAGGCGCCACTTTACGTAAGGACAGCCTTTCCGCCCCAAGGCCAAGAAGCTGCATATTTCACTGGCATCATTTACATAAGGTGGCGTGGCTCCGTGAGAGCAGATTAACGACCACAAGAGTGATTCATGGAACCCGTCTGTGCCACCTGCCAACACGAGGCTCTGCGTGTCAGTCGCTGCTTGTGCCCGTGCCGCGAAGGACGCCACACAGGCACTCAACATCCTCACTCAAGCAGCGCCCCAGGCCACCTCCTGTCACCGTCCCCCAACGCCCCTTCCAATCTTACATGCGTAGATCGTGCTTGTTTGAGACGTCCAAGGCTGTGCCGTGGAGCCAACAGACATAATGAGGGAAGATGAGATATCTCACCAGCACGAGGTTATACCGCCGTTCCTGGCAGACTAATCACAAACACTCTTTTTAATACGCCCGAATGGCCAAAACAAAGTTTTAGAAAGAAATTAAATTGCACTTATTAGCAGATAGCCATATTGGTTAGGGGGCAATTCCGTAACTTAAAATTTGAAAGAAAAATCTTTATAATTGTTTATAATTGCGAAGAAACAAGCAGGCCAATGCAAAGTGTGCTTCACCCTGCCGCGCAACACACGCGGAGGTTGCGACTCTGATCATTCTCATCACCGTACCTGCGGCGGCCCGAGTCAGGCAGGACAGTTAGATGGTTCAACACGCACCACACCGGCGGTTCCCTTGGCTGGGGGACGCGGCCATGACCACCATCTCCCCACCAAGGAGAAAATGAATTAGACACCCTACCCCCTCAGGCGGTCCTACAGCTTCCTCTACAGGAGACTGACAGCTGGGACACCCTCTTCCCCCGCCCTCCACTCACGCCACAACCACCCCACGGCCTTGGGGATAAGCAAACCAGTACGAGGATGAAGAACCGTGATATTACAGATAATCATCACTGGGCTGCTGCAGCCCCGATTGTCGCCCTCTCCTTACGTAGGGGCACAAACACACTACTGCAACACTTTCCCGGAAAATCTGAGCCAATAATCGCTACTCAAACCGCAATATGGAACAATATATGATAAAGAAAGCAGATTTCTTTATCACCTGGCAAAGCACATTTCACCTGAGAAGGTACTTTCAGGTGAGAGGAAGATTAAGACACCCTCATTACACGCACACTTCGCTACAGAAACTTTCTGCGCTGAGGGGACAAAAAAGACAGCTTAAAAAAAAAACTTTCGGCAAGTCCAGGTTTAGGCTACAGTATGTATATTTACCTGGCTTGTCTCTCTCGGTCCGCGGCCTTCACCTGAGTCTCCTTGGATCTCTTCAGACACACAAGGGACGTCAAATTATCAACAGAGGTTCCTCCCTCCTTCTCTCTGTTCCCTCTCATCCTTCCTTCCATTCCCGCCTCGTCTTGCCTCGCCAGCAGGTTAAAGTTACATTCTTCCAGTCACTGACATGCACAGACTGGCTGCATAATTAAAGATAAGTGACGGCTGTTACCTTGGAGGCGTCCTGTGTGTGTGTGTGTGTGTGTGTGTGTGTGTGTGTGTGTGTGTGTGTGTGTGTGTGTGTGTGTGTGTGTGTGTGTGTGTGTGTGTGTGTGTGTGTGTGTGTGTGTTTAAGCATTCCATAAGCTAAGCCCAGCATCAACATGTGTGATTGCATTGGAAGACGTAACACACACACACACACACACACACACACACACACACACACACACACACACACACACACACACACACACACACACACACACACACACACACACACACACACACACACACACACACACACACACACACACACATCACTATTACCATCTATCCAAAAAGCCTTCCACTTACATACAAAACTAACCCCGAATAAAACAAACCAAAAGACTCACTAGTGAAAAAACAACACCAAAACTCATCACAAAACACGTTTAACTAGCCACCAACAACGCGACAGTTACCAGCACACACGCACTCACAAACCATTCCCACACGCACACACACACACACACACACACACACACACACACACACACACACACACACACACACACACACACACAGAAACACCCAAGACACCCACACCCATAGAAGGAAGGAGAGAATGGGAGATAAAAGAGGGAGAGGGGCGGGAGAACATAGATCCGGGTTCACTCTTAGGCTACAGATCACCTTATCATTGCCACCATCATTAGGAAAGACTTCAGGTTGTGTCGTTGCATTCATAATAGACTAATAACCTTCCTAGCTTGACCTAACATAACTTAACACAGAGACACATAAAGTTTTTCCTTTCAGTTCCTAATGACACTCAAAAATATTCCTATTACTCGGGAGGGTGGGAATAGTTGTCGTTTTGGCCTTCGTTGGGTGTAGTGCTGCCTTATATGAGATGGAGAAGAGAAGGGTGGAAGGTGGAGGAGGAGGGTCTTGGGGTAGATTGGGTGGTTGTGCCTTGGGTTGGCAGGCTAAGAGGGAGATGATGAGGTGGAAGTTCCTGGTTAGCCTTGGTTTTCCTGTGGGTTGATAATGTAAATAGGGAGGATGGAATGTGTATTGAGAGTTCTTGGGTTAGGTTTGGAGGGTGGGTACTGCTTGGTATGTGTTGGTAATGGAGTGACAGAGGGTGATGTAAGAGTTAGGGTTTGTTGTGGAGGAGATTGACTGGTAGGTATGTATTGAGGTAAATATTAGTGTTATTCATATATTTACTTATTCACTTGCCTATTTTCTTATTTATCTTTTTATTGGTTTATTTATCTGTTTACTTATCTGGGTGTGTGTTTGCGTGTCTCATCTTTTATTTCATTCGATTGTTTTATTTTTCTCTTTCCTATTCATTTATTCATCCATTCAGTTCGTATACATCTATTTATCTAGGAAACCAATTATTTCTTTAGTTTTGGTATATATACATAATTCATCAACGACACTCATATTTTATCATCTGTCCGTTTGCTCATCTATTTCATAATTAAACTATTATTAACTCACCTATCCATTTCTTATCTATTAATTAATCTCTATCATGCTCAATTTCAATATGATTTGCAAGTCTCTCTCTCTCTCTCTCTCTCTCTCTCTCTCTCTCTCTCTCTCTCTCTCTCTCTCTCTCTCTCTCTCTCTCTCTCTCTTACATTCATCAATTTCACGCTTGGTACTACGTTGACCACTATTTCCTCGTCCTATTCACAATATTTAGCACTTAATCCTTCTTAGTCCCTTTGAAGAATCGCCACCACCACCACCAGTACCACCAACACCTTCACAACACTCCCTTCTACCTCCCATTCCTCTTCCTCACCCTTCCTTCATACTTCACTTTGCTCTTCTATTAATCCTTATCTCTATTTTCTTTTATCAAATTGCTACGATATGAAAACACAAGTAAAGATGCAAGTGGAGGTGTTTTGCTGCCTCGCTTCCTTCTCATCTCAAGGTAAACATTCCTTGCTCACAAAACTACAGACTCAGGTGAAGAGTTGTGATGAAGAGCAGCTGTCTCAAAACACCTGACTGATGGATCGCTGCTCTCTCCAGCCTGACTAACTGACTGACTGACTGAAGGATTGACAACACAGCCACGCGGAGTATGCAGAGACAGACGAGTTATAAAAAGTGGAGGAGGAGGAGTGATAAGGCATGGGAGGATAAACAATCATTATATATTCACACAATCACACACACACACACACACACACACACACACACACACACACACACACACACACACACACACTGATAATCCTCTATTCCTACACACATACATATGTACATAAATTATATCTGCTGAGGTGTGTTGTGTGGTATGTTTGTGGTGTGTGTGTGTGTGTGTGTGTGTGTGTGTGTGTGTGTGTGTGTGTGTGTGTGTGTGTGTGTGTGTGTGTGTGTGTGTGTGTGTGTGTGTAAGTTTGTCCATGGTTCAGACACACACACACACACACACACACACACACACACACACACAAGGCGGTTCATCACGTTTTTCTGCCTGCCATGACACTCGCCTGGTCATCACAGCGCCACTCGTCATCACCATGCATGCGAAGGTCAGACCAAACACCAACACCACTGCTAACAACAACCACCGCCACCACCACCACCACGAACACCAACACCACTAACAGAAAGGACTCTCACCACCTCAGCAACACCACTAGCACCATGACGACACCCACTAGCACCAGCAGCACAACAAGAACATCTCCAAAACACTCACCATCAAGAACAACATTTACATCACCACTTCCAGCAATACAATTACACCACTAGATTCAACTAACAAGCCACACACACACACACACACACACACACACACACACACACACACACACACACACACACACACACACACACACACACTGCCAGATCGTCCTACATCAGTCCCACCCGCAGTAAGACTCAGCATCACCACCGTTAATGCAGCACATATCCCAGTCAACAGCACTATACTACTGCAGCACCCACGAGGAGGCACTCTAATCCCCCACGTCCCCCCCCCCATGTTAGCCCTCGTAATTAAGGCCTCGCTAAGCTCTAGTCATAAGTCACAATTGTAAATGAGTGTGGTCTGTGAACATGGCAGCGTCAGGAAGAGGAGAAGGAGGAGGAAGAGGTTGTGGAGGTGGATGAGGAGGACTCGTATGGTTGTCGCCCCTTCCGAGGTCACCTGCCGGAGTGGTGACGCCGGCGTGGTTACCGTGTGTTCGTCAGAGCTCCGCCGCTAGCAAATGTCAAAATATTAATAGAGATATGGACTTCCTCTCTATAGTCTTTGCTGTTTTCTGTATGGATTCCTCCTTAGTATATTTTGTGAGGAGTGAGGAGAGAAGAGAGAGCCAGCATTTGTTAGTAATTACCCATTCATGTTTTTTCAATAATTACTGGTTTAGTACAATACTGTCCAAGGAAGACAGAGAGCCCGTATCTCGTTAATAATTACTTAGTCATGTTTTCTTTATAAGTGGTGGCTTGGTGCAGTGTGGAGAGGTGGCAGAGATGAATGTATCCTCAGTAACCATCACTTTTGTCATTTCACCGTAGCTTTCACTGGCGTCACGAGATGGAGATGCATCCTGGAGACTCACAAAAAAAAAGTAAAAATAAACAGTAAAAGTCACCTAAAGATTACGATGGAGAGGGAAAGCTGTCTCCCAGAAATCCCCAGCACCACTTTTACTCACACACACACACAAAAAAAAAAAATCCAAAACGCAACAAAACGGGGCGGTGCAGGCGACTCTTATAATACCAACTGATCCCACGCTATACCCTCCCAAAATAAGAATGACTACCTTTATGTACGTACACCTGTAACCAACTTTCTCGTTTTCTATTAACTGACGCTTCCCTCCCGCTGCTGATTGGGATCTTTACTGTCACCGCCAACCTCCAGCGCACAGACACCCACCTTCCATTCCCGCCATTATGCAAAACACGAAGCAACCCGCGGCGCCCACCAGGCCTACAACGACACCTACACCAATGACGCGGCGCCCTCAGCACTACACACACACCTGTTATTGTGTAGTCACGCCAATTAGGGAGGACGAGGCAGGTGACGGGGCGGCCTTGGCGGTGGTGACACGGGACTAAGAAACAAGGGAAGCGCAGGGAGAGGAATGAGGAAGGGGAGTGAAGGGGAGTGAAGAGATGGCATGGGGAAAGGGAGAATGAAAGGTCAGGCTGGGAGGTCAAGAGGTCATGTGGTTTGTGTTTCAGTGGCTGTTGGTCTAATCTATGGTGGTGGTGGTGGTGGTGGTGGTGGTGGTGGTGGTGGTGGTGGTGGTGGTGGTGATGGAAGTGATATTCTAATTGCTTGCACTTTCTATGTGTTATTTCCATTTGTGTATTTATTTCTTTTATTCAATTTGTTCCTTCTCATAATTTTTCTCTCCTTCTTTACTCTACGTCATTTTTTCCACCTTCCCATCCACTCTTCTCATGTCCCTCTCACTCTCAGACTGCAGTACCATCCACCTCTTCTCCTCTGCTTCCACATAGCCAAGTCTCCTTCCTCATTATTCCTGTTCCACCAGCCTCGTCTCTTAACCTCTTTCCTCCACTCTCCCCTCCTCCATCAGCCTTGCCTCCACTTCCTCGCTTACTGGTTTTTCTAATCTCCACCTCACGCCCTCCTTACTTCCCTTCCACTGCCTTGTCCTTCCTATCCACCTTCCACCCCTCATTCTGCATTCTACCTACTTCCTATCTCATTGCATATTCCACCTATTTTTTTTTCCTACTTAATTTCTCTCCCTTCCACTTTCCTGTTCTTCCTCGCCACCTTTCACCTCTTGTTACCTTCTGTCTCCTTCCTATTTC